>NC_048220.1:69054426-69064304 GCF_002007445.2 Ailuropoda melanoleuca | reverse complement strand
CCAGAGGGTATATTGGCTCATCTCAAAACACAAGGCGGCTGGGGACAGTACTGGTGACGTGTGTGACTTTCCCCAGGCCTTTCTCATCAGGCTGCTGAGCGACCTCATTGACAATCAGACGTGGACAGACGAGGGCTCAGTCTCCCAGCGAATGCTGCGCAGTCAGCTGCTGCTGCTTGCCTGTGTGCGCAAATACCAGCCCTGCGTGCAGAGGGCAGAAGCCTATTTCAGAGAGTGGAAGGACGCCGATGGGAATCTGAGGTCTGTGCTTACCGAACAACCAGTTAGTTCGTATAAAGGATATCTTTTCTGTTTTTCTTTTTCTTGTTTATAATAATTTTTTATTGTGTTAGTCACCATACAGTATATCCTTAGTTTTTGATGTAATGCTCCATGATTCATTATTTGCGTATAACACCCAGTGCACCATGCAATATATGCCCTCCTTAATACCCATCTCCGGCCTATCCCAATCCCCCACCNCCCCCCTCCCCTCTGAAGCCCTCAGTTTGTTTCCCAGAGTCCATAGTCTCTCATGGTTCATTCCCCCTTCTGTTTACCCCCCTTCATTCTTCCCTTCCTTCTCCTACAGATCTTCCTGCTATTTCTTATGTTCCGTAAATGAGTGAAACCTTATGATAATTGTCTTTCTCTGCTTGACTTTTTTCACTTAGCATAATCTCCTCTAGTCCCATGCATGTTGCTGCAAATGTTGGGTAATCGTTCCCNCGTTCTTTCTGATAGCTGAGTAATATTCCATTGTATATATGGACCACAGCTTCTTAATCCAGTCATCTGTTGAAGGGCATCTCGGCTCCTTCCATGATTTGGCTATTGTGGACAATGCAGCTATGAACATTGGGGTGCATATGGCCCTTCTCTTTACTACGTCTGTATCTTTGGGGTAAACACCCAGTAGTGCAATGGCTGGGTCATAGGGTAGTTCAATTTTTAACTTTTTAAGGGACCTCCACACTGTTTTCCAGAGTGGCTGTACCAACTTGCATTCCCACCAACAATGTAGGAGGGATCCCCTTTCTCCACATCCTCTCCAACATTTGTTGTTTCCTGCCTTGTCAGTTTTTGCCATTCTAACTGGTGTAAGGTGGTATCTTAATGTGGTTTTTATTTGAATTTCCCTAATGGCTAACAATTTTTAACATTTTTTCATGTGTCTGTTAGCCATTTGTATGTCTTCATTGGAAAAGTGTTCATATCTTCTGCCCATTTTTTGATTTGTTTCTTGTGTATTGATTTTGAGAAGTTCTTTGTAGATCTTGGATACTAGTCTTTTTATCTGTGGTGTCATTTGCAAGTATCTTCTCCCATGCCCTGGGCTGCCTCTCATCATCGGTACTAAATGGTGGGAGGAAAAACAAGTAGAGACAAAGCTCCCCTGCTGTTCTTTTTGGGAAACTAAATTGCCTTTTAAGATTTTTTCTATGTATGTCTCAACTTTCTGTCTTACGAAATGCTAGGAGGGGGGGCGTCTGGGTGGCTCAGTCGTTAAGCANTGTCTGTTAGCCATTTGTATGTCTTCATTGGAAAAGTGTTCATATCTTCTGCCCATTTTTTGATTTGTTTCTTGTGTATTGATTTTGAGAAGTTCTTTGTAGATCTTGGATACTAGTCTTTTTATCTGTGGTGTCATTTGCAAGTATCTTCTCCCATGCCCTGGGCTGCCTCTCATCATCGGTACTAAATGGTGGGAGGAAAAACAAGTAGAGACAAAGCTCCCCTGCTGTTCTTTTTGGGAAACTAAATTGCCTTTTAAGATTTTTTCTATGTATGTCTCAACTTTCTGTCTTACGAAATGCTAGGAGGGGGGGCGTCTGGGTGGCTCAGTCGTTAAGCATCTGCCTTTGGCTCAGGGCTGATCCCAGAGTCCTTGGATTGAGCCCCACATTGGGCTCCCTCCTCTGCTGGGAGCCTGCTTCTCCCTTTCCCACTCCTCCTGCTTGTGTTCCCTCTCTCACTGGCTGTCTGTCAAATAAATACATAAAATCTTCAGGAAAAAAAGGAAAGAAACGCTAGGAGGGAACTTCTATATATAAAAGTAAAGTATCTGGACAGTTAAAATAGGATTAGAATAATTTCCATTTAATAGAGGGAAGGCTTAGAACTGAAACAGCCGTCCTGGATACGAACAGAGGCAGTACATGCCATAGTAGTCGTTTCTTTGGGCCTCCAAAGTCCCTGATGAGGTGTGTATAGTAGTTGCTGATACTGTCGGAGCTAAGTAGGCTCTTCCTGTATTTGGAATTTATTCTTGGACTTTAATATTTGGGGCTTAAATCTTTTTAGGAAAGATTAAGCCCACAATAGACACGGTTCCCTTTAAAGAAATGCTTCTGGGGGCGCCTGGGTAGCGCAGTCGTTAAGCGTCTGGCTTCGGTTCAGGGCGTGATCCCGGCGTTCTGGGATCGAGCCCCACATCGGGCTCCTCCGCTATGAGCCTGCTTCTTCCTCTCCCACTCCCCCTGCTTGTGTTCCCTCTCTCACTGGCTGTCTGTCAAATAAATAAATAAAATCTTTAAAAAAAAAAAAAAAGAAAAGAAATGCTTCTGAACGGTGGTCCTATTGGATTCCTGACTTTTGTTCATGGAGTACATCTTGAGTCCAGTTTGAATTTCTTACTTTTGGCTTAAGAAGCGATCATCTGTCCAGTTACCCAGTATAATTAAAAATCTGTTAGATGTGTAGGTATTTCTCAAAGTGGCTTTTCACATGTATTTGAGAAGGGTGCTTAAAACTGAATTGTAGATACTTTCTTGTCTCTCTTTCATAAAATCTCACTGAAGGAAAGAGGTGATTTTTGTTCATATTTCCAGGCATGTTGCTCTGGTCACTGGGCCAGTTTGTCAGCTTGTCCTTGGTCACCACTCAACATCCAAACATACTTCCTGCATCTCAGACTCACCAGCGACGTTCTTTTCCACAGTCTGCCCAGCGATGTGACCTTGGCAGTGTTTGCTGTGGGGGTCCAGGACCCTGAAGGTTGGGATTTTCTTTATAGAAAATATCAGTCGTCTCTGTCTACTTCCGAGAAAAATAAAATTGAATTTGCCCTCGGTATTAGCCAAGATAAGGACAAGCTTCAGTGGTGAGTAATTCATTCATGTTCCCGTGGCCACAAGGAGTTAAATGAGCTCAGATCCTTCCAGCATCTCTTCATTCTCTTGGCTGGGAATTGCCTTTTCTGCTGGGAACGTTTATTCAAGTGGGCATACATCTAATGAGTACGGTAATTAATTAGGAACAGGTGTTCGGAAAAATATTTAAAGGAATATATATTTGTGTCTCTAACACGTTTAGAAACACTACATAGGACTTTCTTACCCATTTTCTCTTACAAAAAGAATATATGAGAATGGGTGTTGTAAACACTACTTAAATGTTAGTTTTTATGCTGCTATAGCAATTTTATTTGCCTCTGGTCACCTATTTATCTTGTGTTTATTGACAGATTGACTTTTTTCTTTATCTTTGAAGTAATTATTTATTGCAGTAATTGAGTTATTGAAGTAATTCATAACTTTTCCAGAGACTCTTCATTGTTAACCTTTCTTCGCTTCGTCATTCTAGGCTACTAGAAAAAAGTTTTAAGGGAGATGTAATAAAAATTCAAGAGTTTCCACATATTCTTGGAGCTATTGGCAGGAACCCGGTGGGATATCCATTGGCCTGGCAGTTTCTGAGGGAAAATTGGGATAAACTGATACAAAAGTAAGTAGTGCCAAAAATTGTGCTGTGACTAGAAAGGTCCATGAACCTGCCTGTGTCTTAGTTTTGTTTGTAAAACAACAGTGATAGTCTAGGGGGATTTTTTTGAGTGAAGATAGCAAGTAGAGGGACTTAAAAAATTATTCTTAGAAAGTATGAAACATGAATTTAGTGCTAACTAATGAACCTGGAGAGTCAAGTTTCCCAGTCCATCTGGAATAATCCTTTTCCACACCCATGGACCAATTTGAAGCCGTCCTGTGCACAGCTGACCTCACATCGTGAGTTAGCACTTCTGCTTGCTTGCACCTGCCCTTGTCTCACTCTAGTAGCGCTTACTAAGCCTGTAGCGCTTTCTTTTGGGTACTGAATCATTTATTCAGCAGTTGGCGTAGTTATTTCTTACAACTGTATCTTAACACATTGGAGGGTAGGGATCATGTCTTCAGTTTTTCATGCCTAAGCAGTTTCTAGTTAAATGCTGTAATATACATAAGGCACTTTAAACATGCATGTCGAATGAATAAATATTTTTTGATACATCTTGACAATTTCCGTTTCCAGGTTTGAACTTGGCTCATCTTCCCTAACGTATATGGTGATAGGAACAACGAGTCAGTTCTCCACAAGAGCACGGCTTGAAGAGGTAAACAAAACTTTTAAATTTAAGTGAGAATTAGTTAATAAAAATGGGTAGAAAAAATAAGGGTGTGATGAGTTAGGAATGGATTTTGTCAGTAGATGGGTTTTTTTGGGATGCTATGGTGTTTTTTGACACCAGCCAGAATCAGTTACAAATAAACCATTGAAAACTCTGCCTGTTCCTCAACATGTTAAGAAGTGTTAGCTCTGCCATTGAAAATTTTAGGACTTAAAATAATTAGTGGAGACATTTAATCTGTATTTCTTAGGGTGTTAAAAGGGCTCATTAGCGGTACAAATGACCGATGTGATAGTCTAGCTATTATGGAAGAGGCGGGTCTGGAATCTTGGTTCTCTGCTATCCAGGTTCAGGATTTCTCATTGTTTATATGCCATGCACTTTCAGAAAGAATTTCAGGCAACTTAGAAGGCCCATATATAAAAGAAATGTTAAATAACAAAAAGGTGCATAATTGACAGAAAGAGGTATGTACATGAGGGACTTGTGCTGAGGATAATTTATTGCAATTGTACCCGAAATGTACCACAGCTTCCTAGCAGTCCCGGAAAAATAAGAGAACAGTATAAGTAATTCTCAGTGTCTAGTAGCAGGGAACCATGGAACATGTAATTGCCCCACAAAAGCAGACTTTTCTTTCAGTCTTAAACTTTGAGGAATTTGATGTTGAGGTCATTGTTGTGTGGTGTCCCTTCTATAATAATGTTTTCTAAAGGTGTAGAAAAATTTTACAAGGCTGTAAAAATAGGTTGCTCACAGATAAAAGCTGAGAACCTAATACTCATCTTTTTAGGAATAGTTCCATTGCGTGTAGTCTGGTTACACCATGATAGAGCTTGATACAGGGAGAATACTTTGAAAATGCAAAAGAAACGTCCCATCCCTTCTCTCTAGTTTTCATGCAGGCTTGCAGAATTAACTGGCACACAATATTTCAAGATTGAGCTCTAGTGAGGTCTACGGCAGAACTATTCTGTGTGACGATGAGGACCAGTCACGAGCTGGGAGTAGCTAGACAGCTGTCCATCAGCCGGGTCTGTAGCCAAAATATTTCATTCAGCACTTGCTCATTCCTTTGTTTTCTCATGAATTTTTTAAAGACATGACATTTTTACTATAAGGCTGTTGTGGTTTTAGGTTCTGGGGCTATGAAGAAGAACAGAGTAGACAGAGCCCTTGCCCTCAGCTTAAATTCTACTGGGGGAATCAGTTATAGACAGAGTGACCTAAGTCAGGTGGCTATGTGTTCTGAAGATGGACGCCAGGTAAGGAGAGAGTGACTGGGTAAGGGAGCTTTGTCCTATGGGATGATGAGGCTTAAGAGCAGAGACTGGCGGAAATGCAGGCGTCTGTTGTGTGCAGAGGAAACATCAGGTGCAAAAGCCCTGAGGTAGGGCATGGAAGTGAAAAAGCCTGGATGCCCTCAGAAGGGCGAGCGTCCTCCTGACAGGGAAAATGTAGCGGTCAGCCCGAACCCTTCTTGGCCATCATATCCAGTTCATCCCAGAGTCTCGTTGGCTCTGCTTCCAGCTCTCATTGGCTCTGCTTTCTCAGCTCTTGCCTGGCCTATGGCGAGAGCCTCCTGAATGGCTTCCCACTTTGCCAACACCAAACCATTTTCGACATTTAAAACAAAATCAGCCCATGACTGACCCTCCTTGAAACCTGACCTGTTCATCTTGGAATAAATTCCAAACCTTTCCTTCCCACGTGCACATGACCATGATGACTGGGCTCCTGTCCACCTCTCCAGCCAATGAGCACATGCCGTCGTGTGTCACCATCCTACAACACTTGAGCCACTCAGCTGCCTCCTGCTCCTGGACCAGAAGCTGTTGATCCTGTCTCTAAGCCTCTACACTTCTCTCTGCCAGGCTTGCTCTTCCCCTAACCTGTCAGTGGAAAGGCTTGTTGAATCCTTCAGCGGTTCCAGATCACGCGTCACCTTCCCAGATCTCTCTGTGGAAAGCAGGCCACTCCCTCCCCGGTCACTCTCCTAGCCTCAGTGTGTTTTGTCCACAACAGAATAGTAACAGTAACCGTGTTGACTGCTTGCTGTCTTCCCAGGTAGAGCGTAAGCTCTAGGAGGACAGGGGGTGGGGGGTGGGCCTGGTTCCTCACCACCGCCTCAGGGGCCAGCACAGTAATTAGGCCAGTGGGACGACTAAGAGCCAGACTACATGTTCACGAATAAACGGATGGGGTTGAGGCCCTGATACATGCTGGAGTTCAGGGTCTGCGCTTTACCCACAGTACGTAAGTACGTTCTCACCAGTGCTCGGCGAGGGAGAGACCATCCTTACTTTACAAAAGAGGAAATTGCGTTCCAGAGACGTTAAATCATTTACAAAGAGACAGACAAGTTAGTAGGATAATATTTTTTTTTTCTATCTGTATATCACACTACTTATTGCACAGAAAATATCCTCAAGGAGGCAGGTTTGAATCCAGTGCTCAGTCGAGATGCTCCATTTCCCAAGGTAGATGAAGATAGGAGAGAGAATTTAGGGGCCAGGAAAAGTTTGAGGGCAAGGCTTATCAGCTGGCCTTGTTACAGCTCTTACAGGTTTTTGTTTGTTTTGTTTTTAAATGGTATTATCATGAAGGGCTCCTTCGGGATTATTTAAAATAATTTGAAAATATTTAAGTAGCTTATTATGTTTAATCATTAAGTACTTTGTAAAATTTTTGATGTGATTGGACTGCTGACAAGTGCCCAGAGTTGTTCTGTGACCTGAGTATGAATCTGGAGTCCGAGGGTCTGAAACCATGGGCTGAGTTGCCACAGAAGGCGGGAGGGCGAGGCCCCCGGCCGTGGTGTTTAGGTGGCTACAGCAGGAGGGCAGGCCTGGGGCTCCTCCTCGGAAAGTTGCAATGAGATACAATTTCAAAAGAATGCCGAATCATGTAAAATTGGAATTTGACCTTTCAAAAGCCTGTTCTTACCCTTCTCTTATTCCCAAACTCAAAATATGATAGAACGTGGATTTTTAAGGAATTAACTGTCTAGAATCCATGCTGAAAAAATAATACCTCTTGGCCTAGACTTACTTCCTGTCTCCACAGCCAAAAATTTATGGATTGATGTTATGAAAACTGAGGGGACGGGTTGAGAACCTTTTAAGGTGAAACAGTACCACACCCGTCAGTGCTGCGTCAGAGCCAGACCGTTTCTGTGTCTCATGTGAGCTTCAAGGAGTTAAGAAACCCCGCCATGAAGCACGAGGAGACAGCTGGCTCTTATCTCTTTAAAACCGTGGGCAACCTTGGGTGGATTTTATCTTAGAGGAACAATACATGAGCTGTGGATTAGGATAAAAAAAAAAAAAACTTGGCACCGTTTGGGGGATTACCACCATAACTTGCTAAGAGCCCTTTTCCTCAGTGTTATCTAATGATCTACAAGGCCAGAGCCAAGGAGAAAGACTGCACTTGTGTGTAGAAACTGTTTTACTTGGCAGAGAAGAAACTCCACACATCCTACTTTTTAGATACCGTGTTTAAAAAAAATAAAGTATGCATCTGCGTGCATATAACAATACATATTAAATACACTCAAACCCTAATTATTATACAGTATACACTGAAGGCTTTAAGAATCTGGCAACTGTCAATAAATAAAAAAGCTGCATAGAAAAATCAAAATTTGATATGACGAGGTATGAGCTCATTTCATATAGCTGAAGTTTATGTGTACGTAACTGTATCCAGACACCTGGCGCTGCCTCCTATGTAGAATTTTGACAAATGCTGAAAATTTGGCTTCGGTTTTCTTTTAACTAGCCTGAACTCAGATTTGTAATATAATAAAACAAATTTTTATTTATTTATGTATTTATTTATTTTTAAGATTTTATTTATTTGACAGACAACCAGAGAGAGAGGGAACACAAGCAGGGGGAATGGGAGAAGCAGCAGCAGGCTCCCAGCGGAGGAGCCCGATGTGGGGCTCGATTCCAGAATGCCAGGATCACGCCGAGCTGAAGGCAGACACTTAACGACTGAGCCACCCAGGCGCCCCAAGACAAATTTTTAAAAATCTGCTTTTTCCTCACCAGGTAAAAGAATTCTTCAGCTCTTTGAAAGAAAAGGGTTCTCAGTTACGTTGTGTGCAGCAAACAATTGAAACCATTGGGGAAAACATACGTTGGATGGATAAGAATTTTGAGAAGATCCGAGTGTGGCTACAAAGCGAGAAGCTTGAACTGCTCTAAGAGTTGTGCCTGGCTGGTTCCTGTGATGTGTAATTGTGAAAATGTTGTCGAATGTGATTGTTTTCAAATTAGAGATGGCTGTTCTGGCTCCAGTGAAGAGACTTCCTTTTCCTCCTTTCTCCTTCGTTCCTGTGAAAGGACCGGCTACTACACTGTCCATCGATGGGTTACTGCTACTGTTTTATTGATAGGTGTTGCCTTGCAGTGTAAACCCTGGGGTGGGTTCCCTACTGTGGAGAAATACCTTATTCCTTTTGCTTCCTTATTCTTCAGCCTTGTGCTTTCCAAAGCCCTGCTCCCCACGTGTGTCATCCATGTGTGTCCCTGTCCTCTGAAGTCTTGTGAATAGTGGGGACTACTGAACGGTGAATGCTGGGATTGGGGTCTAAGCCAGAACGTTCCACCTTTCCCTTCCCTGCTGCAGACCCAGGGGCTGACTTCTAGGCCCATGTCCTCAGGCCTTTTGGCTCTCTGACTTTTGGTCAGTCTCCCAGGAAGGCAGATGGGAGCTGGGGTGGGAGAGAGTACAAGGGGGTGTTTTATTACCCTGGTGTCCTTGGAGGTGGTCTCTGGCTGATCTCCAGCCAAGCTCGGATCCTGAGTGGCGGACTTCTTTCCCACACAGTCCTTTCCACGTCTGCCTTCTTGTAGCTGCTTCCTCCCTTCAACCCTCCGGGATGAGAGAGGGGTCGAGGGAAAGCCTGGCTTTCACTGCTCCTGGCAGTACTTGTGGGCTCCTTCCATCCTCCCCACGCCTTTTTTGAGAAAACAAAACTTTTTAAAGAACCCTCCTCAAATCATCCTAATTTGAGTGTGTGGTCTACTTCCTCAGGGACCCTGACTGACAGAGTGTCCCTCTGAAAAAGCAGAGTGCATTCGGGTCTAGAGGAGAAGGCTTTCATCTGAAGTTGAACCTAGGAGCTGTTGATACTTCGGTAGGTGATGTTTCCTCTCCCTGCTCCATATTCGGCTTAGCTCAAAAATTCCCGAGTAACTTGCTACTGGCACTTACTGCCAGAAAGTCACAGCAGAGTCCCCCGTAAATTATGTACTGTACAACTGAAAATATAATTATAGTTTAAGTGTGGACAATGGATTGTCTTTGAAGTCTTTTATGAGTTTAATATACTGTAAAATGAAAGATAAAAATATGATATGAAAAATGTCAATGTGTTCTAATACACTGTGGAATAGAGTGACTTCTGGACGTAAATGTGTTTACAATTCTATTTTTATATGTATTGCATGGTCTAATGGTTTGAGAAATCAAAATAAAACCA
>NC_048220.1:69037751-69054326 GCF_002007445.2 Ailuropoda melanoleuca | reverse complement strand
TTTGAAGAGAATTTTATGCCCCAGTATAAGCGGCTGTTCTTCTTGTTGCCCTCCCCCACCCTTAGACAGTATTGGTGATATTTAGTTTTAGTGAAGTCAGTTCAGTTCTATAAAAACTTCAAATACATGCTCGGGAAGGCTGTACTCTCTGAAACAAATTCCAAATCCGTTTGATGACATGGACCTGGTATTTTTTTCCTGCATTCAGTATCAAGAAATAAAGATGAAATTAAGTCTGTATCAGAATCCCCTCAAGGAGATCAGTGCTATGCTCATAGACAACTCATTCCAAAAGATCTGAGAAACCAAAGTTGTAGGATCTCAGGATCTAGTTCTTGAATTGCTGTGGGGGCAAAGCAGGTTTTTAACTTTGGATAGCTTTTTTTTTTTTTTTCTTCCAAGTTGAAGTCTTTGTGTTTGGTAAATCCAACTTCCCTGAAGCCAGACGGGATACAGTGCGTGGACTAAACGTGGCAATGGCTCTACGCAAATGATGGCTGCTCTGGTTACTTGTATCAAACGGAAAGCATAGCTTAACACAGGAACCCAAGTGAGTTCAAGGCATATGACTATTCTAAGGATTAGATTTTACTATTCTCAGAATTTGTTATGTGGTGACAGAGTCCGCAGTTTGCTCTTCTGCCTTGATTCAAGTCTCAGTATCTTTTGTTCTCGCTCTAAGTTGCAGAAGTCCTAACCGCTGGCAAAAAAGAGGACTGGGGGCGGCGCGTCCTGGTCTGTCCAGGTTATCTATTAATTTATTAGCAGCCCGAGAGGAGATGATGTGCCCAATGTACAACAGTTTAGGTTTGACTTATAAACATTGACCCAAAGAAATCTCAAGTACAGTTCCAAAGCCCAAGAGGAAATGGAGAAATCAGGACATTCAACCAGTGCAAAGCATTGTTTTCCAAATGCTAACAACAATGAAAGAATTAAGTGCTAACTGAAAATACTAATGAGATTTACAGGCACTGTGTGTGTAGAATTTGCAAAAGTTTGCAAAGGTTTTTCCTTTTGTGTGTTGCTTTAAGAAACTATCAAATATATCTATCTCATAGAAATATAAAGTTCCTGTCTCTCCCAACTGAAGGCATTTTTTAAAAATTCAAAGTTTATCAGTACTCAGTACAATAACACAGAGGAACCACACAAATTCGTTTTCTTTCTGGGAAAAGAATAACCAATGTTTAGGATGTCAAGATTTGACAAGTAACAAACACTGCCTAGAAGCCACCCAGAAAAATTTGCTGTTGTTCAAAGCCTTTTGTCCTTCAAAAGTCACCATCCACCAGCTGAAGATTTTATAGGGAGATACCTTGAAAGATTCAAAGGAAAAAAAAATCCAGTAAACCATCTGATACATAATTTTCTTCTTAACATTCACTAAAAGCAACAAGAAATTTCCTATACGTAAACATGAGCATGTTCTTAGAAAATCCTAGAATTTAGGAAATAGAAAACTTGTAATTTGGGTGAAAATCTTTGGAATAGTTCTAATAAGGATACCTCCCTTGTTAAAGGACATAAAAGACCACGGTGACAGAGATTAACCCAATCTAGCCTATGTTTGTATTTTCTTTAGGCTTTGGTCAGCCAGTGATCCTAAGATTTGATGGCTTAGCGTAATACCTCTTCTTCCATAAGAGGAATTATTACATAATAATTTTATAGGCGCTCAACTACATCTCAGAGATTCCCTCATCCAAATGAGTTCTTTAGTCACCATCAAGTAGAATTAAAGTACTTGACCTTGACCACTTTTGTTGATCTTAGTTTTGCAATCTTTTCTTTCACCTTTGTTCCCAAAAACCTTGTAATTTCCACTAGACCATACGGGGTACTTCCGGCCAGCCCACCATGTTGGCCTTGTGGTAACATCAGCATCATCAGAACATTTCTCTATACGATGTCACAGGCTAATTGGGCTTTGTCACACTAACCTGCAGTCACAAGCATTTGGGTTTCAAAGACTCGGCTAGACTTAGGGTCGTTTCCTTTAGGAGCTTGGCCGGATAATTTTAAAGAGCTCTTAATTATGAGTTTACTATTTTTAAACGTTCTAGTAGCAGATGATTCCATTTATTGGTTTTCAACAAATTAACCTGTAGACACTGCTAAGTACATTTCACATCAATGCTATAGAGAGAGCATGAGTGAGAAGTGGACTTCGTTCCCCGCCCCTATAACACAGGTCTGTAGAAGGTACGGGTGTCTTCATATGCAACAAATGCCCACCTTACCAAATGGTGCGGACTTTAACTTGTATTTGTTTCATCAGCTTTTAGCTTGGAAGTTTCCTCTTTTGCCTAGAAGGGAAAGTAGAACCATCACTGAACTGTTTCTTTCCTGGATTAAGTATCAAAAAGCAGATCTATCAGCAGACCCCGAAGAGGAGATGAGCTTTTCCGAATTAAAGGGTCAAAAGATGACAGGTCAACGGAGGAAAACCAGATGGGCCTTTATAAGGGTTTCCTTTTCATTTAGCCCAAACTATGAACTGTTCTCCTTCAAGTTTGTAAACTAAAAATAATCTTAGGTGATTTAAAATTTTTTTACTTTTTTTTTTTTTCTTTGAAGGCTAAGGTAATTGAAGAAAAACACAGGTGTTCCTGGGTCATATTCATTCAGTCATGAGATAAGTGCATGAGCAACTAATGATCAAATCTGGTTTCCTATATCCTTTAGGGGTTTCACTCCTTTTTGAGGTATAAATTGACAGCATNAGTGAGTTCAAGGCATATGACTATTCTAAGGATTAGATTTTACTATTCTCAGAATTTGTTATGTGGTGACAGAGTCCGCAGTTTGCTCTTCTGCCTTGATTCAAGTCTCAGTATCTTTTGTTCTCGCTCTAAGTTGCAGAAGTCCTAACCGCTGGCAAAAAAGAGGACTGGGGGCGGCGCGTCCTGGTCTGTCCAGGTTATCTATTAATTTATTAGCAGCCCGAGAGGAGATGATGTGCCCAATGTACAACAGTTTAGGTTTGACTTATAAACATTGACCCAAAGAAATCTCAAGTACAGTTCCAAAGCCCAAGAGGAAATGGAGAAATCAGGACATTCAACCAGTGCAAAGCATTGTTTTCCAAATGCTAACAACAATGAAAGAATTAAGTGCTAACTGAAAATACTAATGAGATTTACAGGCACTGTGTGTGTAGAATGTGCAAAAGTTTGCAAAGGTTTTTCCTTTTGTGTGTTGCTTTAAGAAACTATCAAATATATCTCATAGAAATATAAAGTTCCTGTCTCTCCCAACTGAAGGCATTTTTTAAAAATTCAAAGTTTATCAGTACTCAGTACAATAACACAGAGGAACCACACAAATTCGTTTTCTTTCTGGGAAAAGAATAACCAATGTTTAGGATGTCAAGATTTGACAAGTAACAAACACTGCCTAGAAGCCACCCAGAAAAATTTGCTGTTGTTCAAAGCCTTTTGTCCTTCAAAAGTCACCATCCACCAGCTGAAGATTTTATAGGGAGATACCTTGAAAGATTCAAAGGAAAAAAAAATCCAGTAAACCATCTGATACATAATTTTCTTAACATTCACTAAAAGCAACAAGAAATTTCCTATACGTAAACATGAGCATGTTCTTAGAAAATCCTAGAATTTAGGAAATAGAAAACTTGTAATTTGGGTGAAAATCTTTGGAATAGTTCTAATAAGGATACCTCCCTTGTTAAAGGACATAAAAGACCACGGTGACAGAGATTAACCCAATCTAGCCTATGTTTGTATTTTCTTTAGGCTTTGGTCAGCCAGTGATCCTAAGATTTGATGGCTTAGCGTAATACCTCTTCTTCCATAAGAGGAATTATTACATAATAATTTTATAGGCGNAGCCAGTGATCCTAAGATTTGATGGCTTAGCGTAATACCTCTTCTTCCATAAGAGGAATTATTACATAATAAGAATTTTACAGGCTCTCAACTACATCTCAGAGATTCCCTCATCCAAATGAGTTCTTTAGTCACCATCAAGTAGAATTAAAGTACTTGACCTTGACCACTTTTGTTGATCTTAGTTTTGCAATCTTTTCTTTCACCTTTGTTCCCAAAAACCTTGTAATTTCCACTAGACCATACGGGGTACTTCCGGCCAGCCCACCATGTTGGCCTTGTGGTAACATCAGCATCATCAGAACATTTCTCTATACGATGTCACAGGCTAATTGGGCTTTGTCACACTAACCTGCAGTCACAAGCATTTGGGTTTCAAAGACTCGGCTAGACTTAGGGTCGTTTCCTTTAGGAGCTTGGCCGGATAATTTTAAAGAGCTCTTAATTATGAGTTTACTATTTTTAAACGTTCTAGTAGCAGATGATTCCATTTATTGGTTTTCAACAAATTAACCTGTAGACACTGCTAAGTACATTTCACATCAATGCTATAGAGAGAGCATGAGTGAGAAGTGGACTTCGTTCCCCGCCCCTATAACACAGGGTCTGTAGAAGGTACGGGTGTCTTCATATGCAACAAATGCCCACCTTACCAAATAGTGCGGACTTTAACTTGTATTTGTTTCATCAGCTTTTAGCTTGGAAGTTTCCTCTTTTGCCTAGAAGGGAAAGCAGAACCATCACTGAACTGTTTCTTTCCTGGATTAAGTATCAAAAAGCAGATCTATCAGCAGACCCCGAAGAGGAGATGAGCTTTTCCGAATTAAAGGGTCAAAAGATGACAGGTCAACGGAGGAAAACCAGATGGGCCTTTATAAGGGTTTCCTTTTCATTTAGCCCAAACTATGAACTGTTCTCCTTCAAGTTTGTAAACTAAAAATAATCTTAGGTGATTTAAAATTTTTTTACTTTTTTTTTTTTTCTTTGAAGGCTAAGGTAATTGAAGAAAAACACAGGTGTTCCTGGGTCATATTCATTCAGTCATGAGATAAGTGCATGAGCAACTAATGATCAAATCTGGTTTCCTATATCCTTTAGGGGTTTCACTCCTTTTTGAGGTATAAATTGACAGCATCAGTTGCAAGTATGCAATGATTCAATATTTGTATAAAATTTTAACTTACATTCCCTCCAACAATGTATGAGATGCCCTTTACTCCACGTCCTCCCCAACACTCACTTCTTTTTGATAATAGGTATCCTGACAGGTGTGCGGTGATAACCTCATTGTGGTTTTGATTTGCATTCTCCTGATGCTGAGTGGTGATAAGCACATATGCGTGGGCCTGCTGGCCATCTCTACGTCGTCTTTGGAAAAATATCTATTCTGCCCACTTAAAAAAAAAACGTTGCTTGCATTTTGCTATTGAGTTTAAGTTCTTTATACATTTTGAATATTAAGCCCTTATCAGGTGTAAGAAGCTGTGGGTTTTGAGTTCTCTTTTGACTATGCGTCATGGTGCCTGGGATTGGGTTTATGGTGAGATTGTGTTCCTGTCTCCTACCTGCTTCCGTTTCGGCCACTCTCATTTGCTAGGTAAGCAGAGTCACTCACCTAGCTGTGGGCTTTTTCTCACAGGTTGTTGTTGGAATTGCACCTGTAGATTCAGCGTGTCCCCAGGACAAGGTGAGTTCAGGATCTTCCAGGTCACCACCCTGCTTCCTAGAGTTTTTATGTGGCTAGAGTATGGTTTTTAAAACTACCTTTGATTTCTCACAGTGGGGATCATAGTAATAACCCTTTAAATTGTATGTTTCTGGAATAGGAAAGAATCTAGAAGTTGTCTCATCTAACTTGCATTCCTGCCCTGAGCACAATGAGTAATTTTAATAGGAATCTTCCAATAGTTACACTCCATTAATGCCCAGCTTTAAGTTTTTATTTTTAAGTAATCTCTATACCCACCATGGGGCTTGAACTCAACCCGAGATCAAGAGTTACAACTATTGACTGAGCCAGCCAGGTGCCCCTGTAACTTACTTCTACTCGTTAGTCTTAGTTCTACTTTCTAGAGCAACATGAAAAAAGATGTACTAACAAACAGTCTTCCCTTCCAGTCGGCATCTAATGCATATTCAGGACATAAAAACCCTCAGATCGTCTCTAAATCTGTATATTACTTCCATGTCCTAAAATTTATACCAACCACACTCCCTGGCATTATCTCCATTGCAAAAAAAAAAAATTGCTACAGTTTTTACAGCACATAATCAATCAAATCGTTGACTTTTTTTATAACTGGTGATTTCCATTTAATGAAACAGTAAATGCATGTGTATTGTCAATGTGTTATACACAAATGGGAATGTGTAGAAGGCAATTTCTAGTAGTGGTATGGGTCTCTGAAGGAGGTAAGATGTAAAAGAATTCATCCTTCCCAGTATTTGCCAAAGGCTCAATCTATCACAGTGTGGACTCAGTGCCCCAAAGCCGACTACTGAAAAACCAAGTAAACTAAGGATTGATAAGGACCAGTGAACTAGCAACCAGCATGCATGCTGACTGCAGACACAGCTCAAGCAGAGGAAGCAGGAGTCACAGATGTCCGAAGGAGGTGAAAGTATGGAAGGAATTGGGCTGTACGCGTGTAAGTTGGAGATTTGCTTTTAAAGTGGTGAAAGAACTGGAACGTGCTTATAATACCAGGACGAAGAATCAAGATGAACAATCTGGAGAGAGAGGATTATTGACCCCTCAGAGAGAAGGGCCACGTCAGGGCAAGCAGGGGAGAGGGTTATCAGTAGGAAGCTGGGTAGGAGACGTTAGGGATTTTGGGCAGGGTGGCCTCAATTTTCTCTTTGAAGTTGAAGGCAAAGCTAGGTGTAGACAGATAGTGGGGGGATGTAGCTGGAAGGGAGTTTGAGGAAAGTGGGATTGGGGGAGGGGACAGGGCCCACATTGATTATGGGCTGACACAGCTCAGCAGGCATTGTGAACCTTAAAATTAGAGTGGGCTCATCCATACTTTGTGTGACAAAGGGGGGAAATGCAAGAAACTTCAATTGTGTTAAGAATGTTCATTTAGATTTCGGTAGTACCACATTCTTCTATAAGTTTCTATTTCTTTAGCAAGATATCCTCTGGGATAGATAGTGCTTAAACAATTATTTTATTCTGAATAGATTCCAGCCAGAAACTAAATGGTTAAAAGGATACATGCTACTCCATGTAACTGCTACTTTGTAGTAATATTTAGGGCTGTTTACCTTGGCAGAATCCTTTGCTTTACCTCCATTCTTGGGTACTTTGGAGCTGGGAGCAGTTCTCTTGACTTTGTCCTAAAGCAAAGGAAATGTAATGAGGCTGCTTTAATCATCAGTGCATCGAGTGTAATTAATTAATGGAAACTTTTGAACACACACAGTAATGTTTAAGGTAGAAAATAAAAAGGATTAAAAATACAGAGGAAAATGTGGGTCACACTGCTATTCTGCCACTTTCCGTGAAAAAGTTTGTTCATCAAAACAGCTTGTTTCTGTTGGTACTGGTTTTTGGGTGCCAACAAAGCGAGAACAGGCTACTCATTTTCAGTGTTATGGAAAACAAATGTAAGGAGATCATCAGAGAGCTAGAGGCAAATCTCATATAAAGTGCTGTTCACCAAAAAGGCATTACTTATCCAGGAGTCAGAAACAGGATGCTGAGGTGATCTAGAAATTAAATCACCCAGCATGGGGAAGACTGGCAAGTCAGTGACTGGGGGTGTTTAATGAGAGCAAAACAGCAGCAAACAGATCTGCAGTATTAATTCTTCTGAAAATGACAGTCAAGGGCTGAGGACACTCAATTCACTTTTCTATTTAATTTATGTAAGGGGGTGGTTATAGGTAAAAGCCCACCCACCTGTTGTACCACCTGTTTGTTTTTTTTCCATTCACCTTTAATCCCATGTTTTGAGCACCTGCCATGTCCCAGGAATTCTGCTAATGCTGACCGCAGCTGCCGCGTACAGTGCACAGCTCCCTGGTACACTACGCAGATCAAGCGTAGCCCAGAGGGCAGGAGCGGCCCTGGGCCTGGGCAGGGAGAAGCAGGAAGAGAAGTCCTCCTGAAGGAGGTGAGGGCCTGGGCCCTGAGGGAGGGATGGGGGAATCAGCTAGGAGAGGAAACCCCAGAGGGCAAGAGCCCTGAGAAGGCGCTCTGCAGGGGGGGACTGCTCTCATTTTAAATGAGCAGAGACAAAGCATTAGTGTCCACCACCAATAGAGTGGCCATCAAACATGATAGCTATGCAAATTACACAGCGACATGAAAACCACTGATGAAATAATATTAATAGGGGCTGGAACTTATATATTTAAATTTATATATAAATGTTTATTTATAAATATATATAAATTTACTTATGTTTTACATAGTTGTGTGTGTGTATATGTAATATACATACGTAAGAAGATAAATATGCCCAATAATGTTGGCAGGGGAGTATAATTATGGATTTTTTTCAAGTTCTCTGTGGCATCATTCATTCCTTCTGTGGCCTACAGCTCCGTGTAGACCTCCAAAGTCCCTATGTATGAAGAAGTATATACCTCTGTGGGTGCAGGACAGCTGTCCAAGTCGCCTGACAGGGCATCGATGGGGTCTTTTTCATCTTCAGGTTTCTGAGAGATTAACAGAAATCACCCTCAGTGAAGGAGCACAAGACAAAACTACTGTAAGGGACATTTTCCCACATTATAAAAAGAAGGGATCCTGCTGCCGTTCTTTTCCTAAATTAGAACATGAAAATCCTTACAGCTTTACTTTCTTCCCTTTTGTACAAATTTGCTTAGTATTCAGAGCCTCACTTGTTCAATCTGAAAAATGGGTCTCAATGTGCTCTTGTGAGGGCTAAAAGAGAGAAATCACACACACCCACTCATCTTCGCATCATACCATTTCAATACATTTCAGATTTCTAAAAAGCAAAATAAAGTTCAGCTAGAATGAAAAAAACCTTTGTTTAAGAGAACATGCTGCTGGGGCATTTACCTTGGAGTCCTTGGGTTTCTTGGCAGGTGGCTTTGCTGGTTTGCCCTTAAAAACAAGGCAGGTTATTGGTTAAACCTAGATCTTTGTGAAGTCTTCCTGAGGTGTCGTCAGTAATTGGAGACTCTATGAGCTGAGGCCAAGCCTGAGATGCGCAGTAAGTGAGACAGCTCGTGTCTGGTCGTGCACGCGAAGGAAACAATTATTTAGCAAACCTCCTGCCACCACGTGTTAGAATATTACAAAAAGTAACTTGTGTTTTCCTGTCTTATGTATAAAAGCTATCCTACGTTGGAAGGATGTGAGGGGCTGGCATGGCGTGCAGTTTATTTTTCTTTCCAGGACTACAAGTATAACTCAACAGGGCCTTTACCCATCTGCACAGGCAAGGGCATTAAAGAATCCCTTTCCCCCAGAATACAAGCAGGGTCGGGCAGCCCTATCACAGCAGGGAGGTTTCTAGCAGGATGCAGAACTGCTATCTTCAGGAATACGGAATGCAAGCAAGGAGAATTGATTTCTCTAAGAGACACCTAAGTCAGAGACACTTCAAGTCAGGGAGCCCTCAAACCCCACCAAACGAATCAGTACAGAAGGGGGAGGCATTTCTAATTTAGGCTTCCTTGCTTCTCTCTCAACGGGCCTGGAAAGGGTTATTTATCATCTCACTGACTTGCAACAAGGAGCCAAAAGGGACGGGCACAGGCCCAGCTGACCTAAGGAAAACTGGTTTCATTTAGAAACAGCTGAGTATATTTAGATCGAGCAAGAGGACTTGGGACTGGGAATATGGTTTTGCCTGTCTCTACTCGGAACAGTGCTGCTGGGGGTACAGAGAAATAAAGGAAGACCCCAAGTTGCACAGGGGCCTTATTTGCCCTATGAATTAGTCCAGTACCAGCTCCTTTGTCTGCTTCAGGCAGGATTACAACTATCATTTTTTATAGACGTTTCTTGCAAAGACAGTTCATCTGTGCACATGCCTTGGAATCTTACACGCCAGTGAGTGACCGAACGCTATTCAACTCTGTGCACGCCACAGTGCCCAGGACAGCGGACATCAAATGATATGGGCTCGAATGTTCAGAATCCTAGATAACCTGCTCAGGAGAGACATTAGCAGCACTCTTTCCTGTGACAGTTTTATGCTATTGTGCAAATGCAGCCCCTCGTCCCTGCAAGGGAGATCTGAATTTAAGCAGCTTTGTGGTATATATCCAACCTTGACCTCTGCCCTCATTTACCTCATCATCATCCAAGAGGTGTCTGTATTCAGGGGGGATGGTGTCATCTCTTTCTCCCAGCTTGTCTCTGTGTTCGGCTTTAGCTCTTTCCTGTAAACACGGAATGGACAGAATATCGGCTCCTTCACTTAGACAATACTTTGTAAAATGCAGCGTTCAACCTTTATTCTACTTTCCTGAGACAGTCTTTTTATTCTCTAACAATAAAACGGATAACTTCAACTGACAGTGACTTGATGAAAAAAGAGGGAACCTACGTGCTTCCGCACGTGTGGATTTCTACCTGTATTTTAAGATAAATGAAATCTTTATCCTTAGAAACCATGGAAGGAGAGAAAACCCAAGGGTATAAACTATCATTTGTCTTTATGCGTTTCACTTTTTAAATAAAAAGATCAAGTCACTGTCCTTCGATATTTAGAGCTGAAGAGCAACCCTGAAGGACCAGCGTGCAGCCGGCCTGCGCGAGCGTGCTGACGGCTCGAGTCGCGGGGGAGGAAGCAGCTGCTACACCTCCCTGTGTCCTCACCTCACGGGACACGTCTGTCACGGATTCGGTGACATTCACTCCCCAGCCCCCCTGGAGGGAGGGGGGAACAGGCTGTATTTTTCTGCATCATTTCATTTCTCAAATACAGGTCAAGTTCACATCAATGGTCCTATAACAGAACGAAGACCTAAGGGTCCTCTGAAATGCCCTGGGACATGGATCTGGCTGGTCCCTTAGTTCCAGGTTCCGAGCTAAACAGATCACGTAGTGCTGGAGACTGCTGGCGCGGATAAGCGCTTGCTGACGTGCCCGCAGGCGTGCGCAGCTGACCGTGTGTGCCTTGCGGACACGCCTCTGCTCAGTGCTGACGCCCGCCCAACGCTTCATTGAGGGGTTTGTGTGCAGAGTTGTGACGGCGCAGGAGGCTCCTAGGGGGACCTCTGCCCCTACATGCACAGAATACGTCACCCTCAAAAATGTGGGTCATATGTATGATAGATGCTTGTTACCAGATAAAACCAAGAAAAGTTAATGGGGGAAGAGAACGTAAGAAAAGCAGAGCTGTACTTTTCCATCAAAACTGAGTCTGGTCTCAAACAGGACATCTGCCTGAGCGTGCACTAGAACAGTCTTCACTGAGGCCAAAAGTTCAACAGACTAAGGTCACCCAACTGTTCACTAAAACTCCAAAGCCAAAAGTGCTTTTTTTTAATGTGCATAGGATACCCTATGCTATAAAAACCTTAAATTTCATACATATATTTCACATATATATTTCATATATATTTCACATATATATTTCATATATATATTTAATATATATATATATATATTTTTTTTACCTTGACCTTATCTTCTATTGGTTTGTTGTCATCTGGATCAGGCTGCCTTTGTCCTAGACTGTCAGAAAGTTGATCCAAGGCATCGTCCAGTTCTTTGTCGTCACTCTGCTGAAAAGTCCATCGGAATTAGTCACTGGTTAGCCAAATCAGGTCCTCTTGGAATGCAGCCCTGACAAGGCCACTAAGAGTTCCATAAACTCAAGAGATTTTCAGCTGGGAGACGGGCAGGCCCTTGGGTGGCACTCCTTCTCTTCCCTGTCCACACTTCCATGGGCCTGTCTCCCCTACCTTACCCCCGGATGCTTCTCTCTCCTAAAATAGAAAAAAAATAGGCCCTTCCAGAAAACAGGGGATTCCTGGCCCGATGTGTTGGAAAATGTGCGTCCTATGCATTTAGTGTATACAACACTCCTGGTGATGGTCTGATGTCCCAGGAAAGAAAACACATGAATTATGAGAGCTTATTTTCTGATTCCCACATGTATGCATTTAAGTAAAGATTTACAAAGAGTTGGAGTGATGTCTTCATACAAATTATTAACCGAAACTAGACTTTCTGATGGGAAACGGGATGGGAAAGGTGTCATCCTAAAACACACTTGTGAAAGGCATACGGGCTCAGGACAGAGCCCTCACGTGAGTCCTAAAAACTGAAGGGTAAAGGGCAGCCTGGGTCATTAATGATTCTCCCTTTCTGTGCACGGCCACTTCCGTCCTTGCGGGCAGACAGACACAGACATGGCATTTTCCTGGTTTTAAGTGCTTCGTGGAAGCCCAGGATTAGAGCTGATCGGAATGGAGCTACCCACGGCTGAGTCTGGGCTTTGTCATTTGGGCCTCTGGATATTTTCAGATGATCCGGAGGCTGACCCAACAGGATGAAAATTCGCTCAGAATCTCAGACTACAGCACGAAGTCAGCTTTGACGCTACATCAGAAGGAAAGGAAGCGTAGCTGACTTCACTAAAGCTGCTTCTTCTCCGTCTAGCAAATGAGCCACTCGTTCTCATCCAAAGGGAGAGGGGGATCTGGGTTAGGGCGATCTTTCTGATGTGGTGTGGTCTCCACGCCTCGATCATGTATAATTTGGTACTGTGCAGAAAATTAATCAAGGAAGTCTGGAAAAGCTTTGGTCCCACAGTCTTGCCTCAGAACATGTAAATAATTAAAACAATACTGATGCTGAGGTTTTTGAATCGCTACCATGAAAATGACAAAGTTTTCCTGGTATGAATGGGAGAAAAACTGCTCTGACATGACATATTTGAATTTTTACGAGGAAGAGCTCACACACTGAACAATTCCATAAAATAAACTTGAGATTCAATAATGGGCAGTATTTATAGCTGTGTCAGGAAAAATATAAAGGAGGAGAAAATAATCAGGAAAGCTGAAGAGTTTGTCAAATCTAGTAATTCGAATATACACGCAAGGCACACTCCTGCTCTTTCATTTCCAGGAAAGCAACAGTAACAGCAAGCTCCCGGACTATGTGTGAAGCACTTCGTAAACAGTGTCATTTAATTACTCCAGATACTCTGCCATTTCCCCAAATCGCCAGTCTTCACTCTCCTCAAACCAAAGGTGCTTTATCTTCCGAATGGTTTTGTGTATTTTCATTTAATCTAAGGCAAGCGCCCTATTTTCTTGTTGCTGAATCTTTCAGCTGCTGTAAAAGCCTATTTCCAAGATGCTGCTTACCACACTGCCAGGGGGTGGGCCGGCAGAGTGCGTGGCCGGAGCTGGGGTCTGCGAAACCACTTCGGAGATGACAGCAGAGAGCTTAGCGTCTTCAAATTCCTTTTGTTAAAAAGAAAAAATAAAAAAGAAATATACACACACACACACACATTACATTTCACATACACGTGTCAGTAATATGTTGTATACGAAACCATGCCTGCAGTGCCATCATTTACATACTTTTTTTTTTTAAAGATTTTAAGGAATCTCTACACCCAACGTGGGGCCTGAACTCACAACCTCAAGATCAAGAGTCACAGCTCCACCGACTGAGCCAGCCAGGCGCCCCTTAAATACAATTTTAATACACCTTTATTACTGTTTATTCTCTTCATCTGCATGCGTGCAAAGTAACACGTCATCTTAAAAGCTATTCTGATTCTACTTCCTCCTCCAGAGTTGCAGTTCTCACCATCTCCTAATTCCTCCTGATATTATGCCAAGTGTTCAAAAATCGAATGACTTAGAGTTGCATGGTCTGGTTACAAATTTTCGGGGTACATTTCGGTTGTTTGCAGTTTTTCAGCTTTCGTCTTTATAATGAGTTGCTCTTTGTAAGTTCTAGACTGGTTCTTTTTATGGTGTTGGCTCTATCTTGCCAAATTGCCCTCCCTCTCCAGAGCTGCTAGAAATTCATACTGTGAAAAGCAATGAATGAGCATGCTTGCTTTCTGCGGCCTCCCTAGCCTCAATTAGATGTTTGTTACATATTTTTGCTTCTGATACAAGGTGTATAATGATGTCCCAGTGTTGCTTTATACCTGGTATATGCCCTGCGGTTTCAGTGTTATTTTTTCTTAATGTTAAATAGTATATTATTCCAGAATCTTGCTGAAATAATGATGTATTCTCCTTTAAAAAATATACTAAATCTTTTATGTTCGTTTCTCAATTTTTTCCGTTCATCTATACCTTTGCATTCGGAATCAGAATTGAATTTATTATTATCATATAAATCAAACCATATGTTTAGTTGAGTTCATCTCTCCTAAAAATACTGAAAATGCTTTTCAGTATTTTTTCGGGTTTTTATGCATTTGCTTTAGCTTTTCGAACATACTTTAGAATAATTCTGAGTTATATAAATTGCTACTTTAAGTTAAAAAACTGGCTTATAAAATAACTGTAGAGATTTGTCATGATTCTTTTAAGACACGGAGTCAAGCTACCTTAGATATTTTAATTTCCTCATGTTCTCATTTTACTGTTCATCTACTGCTCTTTTCTTTAATGTCTGACGTCTCACACTAACTGTATTTTCCAAAATCATCTGTTACTGATGTCCACAGCATGCACAATGCTATCTACAAATGTGGTATCTACAACTAGGGATATCTACAAATGCATAAATGTCCCCTTTTCATATTTGTCATTTCTTTTTCATGTGTTGTTACTGATTCTTTATACACCATTAAGCAGAAATGACAGTAAATCAACTTCTTATACTTTGTTTCTAAAGGAAATGCCTCTAGCTTAATTCTGAATATTTGATTCTTGAAGTTAAATAGATACTCTTTAATACATTAAGGGATTGTCTACTTTTTAAAGGTTTTTATTTAAAATATGAATGCATGGGAAATTTGAAATACATCTTTTATATGGACATAACTGATTGTTCCTCTTTGATACACTACTATGCTATATGGATTTCCCCAACATTAAATAAATCTTGAATTTCTGACAGCAGTAAATAATTACTTTAATAATTCTATATTGTTAAAAATTATACATGTACAGATTTAAGTGACTTTAGTTAATAATGCTATATTAGTCGAGTTTTAAGATTAAGACCATCATTATTTGTGGAAGCAACTACGTAGGCCATGTTTTTGAGAACATATTTATGTCACACGGGACTATCTGGTGTTAAACACTTACGACTCAATTTTAAACTTCTCTTGGAAGCAAACTTTGAGAACAGTTTTAATCTCTTCAGTTTTTCTTCTGCTTAGATGCTATGAATTTTGTATGTTATATTTTGTTTAAAAAAAGTATTGCACATAGTGGTTAGATCTCATTTTAAAATTAAGTTTTGGGGACACCTGAGTGGCTCAGTCGGTTAAGCATCTGCCTTCGGCTCAAGTCATGATCCCAGGGTCCTGGGACTGAGTGCCCCATCGGGCTCCTTGCTCAGCGGGGAGCCTGTTTCTCCCTCTGCCAGCACCAACCCCCGCTTTGGCAAATAAATAAAATCTTTTTAAAAATTACTAAAATTAAGTTCTATTGGTAAGATTCCTATTATTTCTGCCAATGTTTTATAAAACATTAATAACCAACTTGATTCTTACACTCATTTATGTTCTCATTTTAAAATCTAATCACATTTTATTTGTAAGACTTTTTTTTTTCTCTTTTACAGCTGTTGGTATCTTATAAAACTTTAGTTATTTCAAATCAAGCAACCATGGGACAGTTTAGTCTCAGGCTGTGATTTTCATCTCCTACTATACTTGACTGCTACTTTCCTTTGGGTGGTTACTTTATAATAGCTTATTTAAATGTAAAATAATAACTCATTTATAATAGTTTTATAATAGCCTAAATTTGAAATTCAAAATCCAATAAACCTTTGGTTAATCAGATTTCTCTTTTCCTCCATTACTGATGAAGGGATTTATGATAATGTATCTCATGAATATTGTTTTGGCTGCTTATCAACGATTTTGATTTGCAAATGTCTTATACTTGATTTTTTTAATAGTGTCTTCAGAATTTCTATTTATGAGAGAGAGAGAGAGAGAGAGAGAGAGAGAGCGTGCACAAGTAGGGGAGCAGCAGTGGGAGAGGGAGAAGCAGGCTCCCAGCTGAGCAGGGCGACCAACACAGGGTTCAGGTGCCCCTAAATTTCTCCTTTTAAATAGAATTTCTATTTCATTGTTATCAAAGAACATGGAATGCACAGTAGGCACTCCTTTATATTTGAATATTAACAACGAGTCAGAATATGGTACTTTCCTCCAAAGTTCTTGGGACTTTCCCCCAAATAATTTTCTACTTTGACCTTCTGACTTAACATAACTGGTTATTTCTACTTCGTTCATGACAGACACTAATAAATTTTCCCTTTGCCAGATTAATTTTCCAATATTATAATTTTTTTAAAAAAAGGGCTATTTTATTTCTAGTCATTTCACTGCTATACATCTTCTTGGGTGGGTATAAATTCATTGTCACATTTTCTTTGAATTTTTAAAAGAAAAACCCTAACTATTATAGTAATAATACAAACAGTATGAGGAAAGGAATTAAGGTTGACTCCCCCTAACTTGGTGTTTTGCATCACTATAACAATATGATTCCTTGGGGCGCCTGGGTGGCACAGCGGTTGAGCGCCTGCCTTCGGCTCAGGGCGTGATCCCGGCGTTGTGGGATCGAG
>NC_048220.1:69028237-69037096 GCF_002007445.2 Ailuropoda melanoleuca | reverse complement strand
AAGATACGCTTAGAGAAAACTGGCTTTGCTTACTGGAAGCGATTCCTTGGACATTTTTGTCGGGAGTGGTTTTCCATCTTTATCCTGTTTGAGAGAGAAAAACATGGCACAGATTCATTTCACTGGATTTCTCCTGGGGGATTTATCCCAAGGACGAGCCCCTGTAAACACTGTAAGGCGTCTACAGGTTATACCCGATGATGTACATTATAAATCAGAGTCGTCATTTCAGGAATAAGAGTCTCTCACCAGGGGCTATGCATGTGGACCAACAGCTCACACGTATCAGGCATTCCCTAGGCACGGGGCTACAAAAGGAACCGCATGGCTTGTGACCTCAGAAGCCCACACGCTAGTGCGGCAGAAACACAGGTGAGTAGCTGACGTACTACGACACGAGGTACTGTGTCACGGTGCTCACAGGACACGCTGGGAGCATAGGGATGCACCCCGCACCTGCGTGGGGGATGGGCTTTGCCAAAGTGCCTGAAAACTGGTTAGTTGCACAGGCAAGCCATTCAACTACTATGCACCGATTCCGTGCGACAGCCTGTAGTAAGCACTGGGGCTACTACAGAAACTGGGATAGACCAAATCTTTGCCCTCAGGAGCTCATTCTTAGGCTCAGATGATGCCCAGGCTGAGATGGCTCTAAGTGCCACTTCTGAGAAGCGGGACCAAGTCATGAAAGCATCTGAAGATTTTTAGTAAAGGAAATTTATAAATGAGTGGTAAATCACGTGGATCCACATATGCACAAGTCACTCGGCGCAAGGCTACATCTCTGTGTAGTTGTATATAAACGCATATGAATCGATACATTTAGTTGATTATGCTTCCAAGTAGCGGCATCTTATGAACATGACGGACATGGGTTCTGTCCCCGTGTGTGTCCCTGACCAAGTGATCGTACTTCAACTGCAAATACATGATGGAGCCTCCCGACTGTGTCGCGTGTTCTGTACGACCGGTACTCTCAAAATGAAGGAAACAGAATTATCATTCTACTTAATGTTAAACAGGCTTTCTTACTTTTTCAATGTATATCTAAGAGTTGCAAATTTTTCTTCCTAGGGAATTATTATTCCTCATTTTACTTTTCCTGGTTACATAAAGGTTTTCTAAGTTTGTCTTTGTTTCTGGTATTGTAACAAACCATGTATTAAATGGGAAAAAATCAGGCAGCTTAGGCATTAGATTTTTTTCACTTCAGGGAGGAGTGAAAGGTCACTGAGGAATAGTTTAGCCTCATTCCTGGTACCAACAAAGTATTAGAAAACTCTTTGGCATTTGAAACATTAAAAACAATCTCTTTATATTCCAGGCCTGTTTCCATGTCCCTGCTTTATGTTTATAAAATTCAGTATTAATTAAAAGAAAATAGAAAAACACCCAAGGATGTTTACCTTGACCTCTTCTAATCTATAATCAGGAGGAATTGTTTCTTCTTTCTCACCAAGTTTTTCACGATCCTCTTCTTCAGCTTTCTCCTGCATAAAGATTATACCATTCTCATGATTAATACATCTCCATAAAGTGGATGCCTAAGTGGCTCCATGGCAGTGAGGTAAGTCACTCCACTGTTAGGCCAGGACACACACACGGCCCAGTGTGTAGAGTTCCCACAGCAACCTCAGCTTTCTCAGCCTCCCCCACTTTCACCGCCTCAGACGCCTCCTCCACGGCCCCGCTGGGCTGAAGGGCGATGCTGAGGAGGGCAGGCAGCTGCCACTTCCCTCAAGACTCCTGGGCAGTGGCAGTGCACACGATCCAGGTGAGACTCAGAAAATATGAGTATGCTATCTGTCCGCTGCCCTCGCAAAACACTGACGCTCACTCAGGTTTAGATTATCAAACAGGGATGCTCCCTAAGAGATAAAGCCAGCTGGTCCCGTGTTGTGGGAAATATACATATGACTAACTTCCTTGGGGAGTGAAGACCATCAGTGACAGCTCCTTTCTGGAAGTGACGGAGCTGCTATTACCTTCACTTTATCAGCCACGGGCTTTCCGTCTTCTGGATCAGGTTCCTTCTTCCCGAGGCTGCCAGCCAAGGCTTCTACTGCGTCATCTGGCCCCATGCCTTTCTAAAAGACATTCGTGGATACGCTGAGTGGGTGGTTAATCACTGCTTTTCAAAGAGACTACATCAAACGATTCAGAAGGGCATATCCTTATTTCAGGTCTCGATAAGAAGTGCATGTCATCTTTTAATAATTTAATTACCAACTGAATTAGAATCCATGTTTAAGAAACCTAAAATGTTAAAAATTAGACCAGGTTTCCTATGTTAAGCATTAAGTGGGTGTAACATGTATTCACACTGAGCCACTTGCATCACCTAATGCAGTGCTAGTTTGAAAATAAGACACTGGAATGGGTACTCCTCAGAGAAGCAGAAAGCCGGAAAGAAGTGATCTTTATGGTGAACACTCTAGAGATGGCACAGGAAAGACGTTCAGAAAGTCCTATGAGAGGACATTGTTCCCAATGCCCTGTGCAATCAGCCGGGCCCTCCCGGAGGTGGTGGCTCAGGCAGAGTCTCTGCGGAGACACACCAGCTCGCGCTCTTCACGTGGCTTCTACTGCTCAAGGTGGATTCATGCTGATTCAGGTCACCGCCTATGGCCGACTGACCTGAGTGCCGCCATGGGAATGGTCGGTCTACTTGGGGTCCCACTGTTCAAAAGGGAATGTGCTCCTGCATGATGCAGTGAGCTCCAGCCATGCTCGTCTTTAAAATGAAACTGGGTGAAGACAACATGAATGATATAAAGGGGCTAAAAGACTGGACTAGGGCTAAAAGATGGGACTTGATCTGACTTCTTCCAAACCCCAGGTCATGATCCATCCATTAATGGTTCATAAAATCAATTCAACAGTTCATGAGCAGGTCATTTTTTTTTTGATGAAAGAATAGAAAATAGAATGCATCATACACAACAAGGATAAGTACTATTCATTAAACTTATATCAATGAATTTCTTATTGCTCTTTTGGTGAAAAATATGAAAGCTTCTGAATTAAAAAGTCTCAAAGTTTATTCCTATAAAATTCTATGACCTCACACAGAGTACATATTTGAATATTAGCGTAAAAGTGTCTTTCTGTTTTTATGCCTCAACCACCAATGTAAGAAAGAAAAAGGTTTTCTGCTTAGCTGCACTGCAGAAGAGATCACCGATGAGAAAATGGAACCTGTGGAAGGTGATCTGTCGCCCTCTAGTGGTTGGACGCTGCATAGATTTTATTCCCAGGTGCAACAAAAATCCCTATTTATCTGACCTGTTCGGGATTCTATCTAAAAATGCAAGATGTGCAGTGACCAACCAAGCAATCGGAATTGCTAGCTTGATCTAAGACACGTGCTCACACTTGAGTTCGGTTTTCTCCACTCTCTGCTGTAGAATCTTTGGAAACTACTACTTCCTGTTAAGCCTGCTGCCCTTGGCTTAAGGAATAAACCAAACAGAGGTAGCAAAGCTAGGAGACACAGTACTCCCAAGAATGAAGCAATCCAGGGGCGCCTGGGTGGCACAGTGGTTAAGCGTCTGCCTTCGGCTCAGGGCGTGATCCCGGCGTTATGGAATCGAGCCCCACATCAGGCTCTCTCACTATGAGCCTGCTTCTTCCTCTCCCACTGCCCCTGCTTGTGTTCCCTCTCTCACTGGCTGTCTCTCTCTGTCAAATGAATAAATAAATAAAATCTTTAAAAAAAAAAAAAAGAATGAAGCAATCTAGAAACAGGACTAAGGGCTGAAACTTCCATTTCTGTAGTATTTCATGTTGTCAAATTCGCAACTAGAACTCAGGGTTCTGGATTTCCTCAATACACTTTCTTTTTATACAAATGAGAACCACACAGGGTACACATTCATCTCCTTCCTCTGCTCTTTGTTTCCTTTTGCTCACTGATCCTCAAGCCCTTCTTGGGTTCTCTGACCTTTGTCACACTTCGTGGCTATTCATTCTGGTGCCCATGGCTGTCATAATTCCAGAAATGCCAACTAACTTCAGCGACGGTAATCTCAGCAACCATGGTCACCAGAGCTGATGGAGCAGACGCCCAGAAGGGATGATCAGAGAATGCAAAAACAGAGCCCTTTTCTGTGCACTGAACATCCAGTGCTCAGTGCCCTGTAGTCAGGGTCCAGCGGGAAAGGAAGGCACCCAAGAAGGCCCTGGCCAGCACCTGGGGCACAGAAGGTGGACGACACATGTTTAGGTCGCAGAGTTCTGCTCTGGAACGCTGGCTATTGTCTTTGTGATTCCACTCACCACCTCTGTTCTTACTTCTCTCACTGTCTCGTCCCACATTCTCTCCTCCTCTCCTAGTCTTGACCACCATGGCCTGTGGCTTCGTTCCCACAATGCAAAGTTCTGGAGCCTAAGGCAGGAGGGAAACCCTGGCCTTTGAGGGGATTTTCCCTTGGCACCAAGAATGTCTCTGGCAGGAAGCAGCCACCCAGGGCACACATCCCACAATTTCTTCACCCCCTTTTCTCGAACAACTAAATGCGCTAAACCCAAGTACACCAAGCGCTTTACGCCTCTGTGCTGGCCTGTCCTTGGCTCACTGTTCTCCCCAGGAAACCAGTGCTATTCCAGCTTCTCAGTGTGATCATGCCCCCCCCCAGCCCCCGGCGAGTATTTCCTAATTCCTGGGGGCCAGTCCCTTTGCCCAAGCTCCCGCTGCCCTTTTCCATCTGAGAAAGATCAAAATGTACTGTAAAAAGCTTGCTGTCTGGCCACATCCACACTAGATGCTAAAGTAACTAAGAGCAGGAGCTTTCTCATTTCTATCACCGAGGCTCTGAAAAGTTAAGTGGATTGCTCAAGGTCAACTCAAAGCTTCATTTCCCTCGTCTATGACAGAGCGATGACCAGAACAGGGCTCATCATATCCTTGTGAAAGTTTAATAAGAAGATACTGTCAAGCATCTGCAACAAGCGAACTCTTCAGAGAGTAGATTCACTAAGTCTGTGGTCATAGAGCACAGTTCCACCAGCTGGAACTGAGCCAGCTTCTACCCGCTAACACAAAACCCACCGAACTCAAAACGAAAGATCAACTACTTGATCACCGTACTTCATACAACAGTTAGGACGTGAGAGAGGCAAGTCAAGAAGGAAATGGAAAGGAACTGAGTGGATCTCCCTTCCTGCGGGAGTGGGGAGAAGTCATGATGATACAGGTGCGGATGATGCCACTAGGAGAGTCCACGAAAGAGATCAGGCTATGTGTGGAACTCCAGATAGGCGTGAAGGATGGGGGAAAGTGAAAAAGCAGCATGAAGCATTATCCCCAACAGCAGAGGAAGCAGAAAGCCTTTCAGAAGATGAACGAAAAACAGGGTGTGCGGCAGTTTAATGAGAAATTTAAATCTCGCCTGACTTTATAACAAACCCTGAAGCCACAGGAACAGCAGGCTCTGGGGCTCTGAAAGATTTTCTCACTTTGTTAGAATCAGATCATCTGCTGGTAACACCCAGCAGCAAGTGCAGGCGAGGAAGAACGGCACGCTCTCGAGACATCGCTCCATGTCCAGAGATCACTCACCAAGGTGGGTGGCTTGGGTGGCGCCGACTGTATACTACACATGGAAGTCCGAGGCACGGCCTCGCTCACGGGAGTCAGGGCAGCGGCCTGAGATTCCTGCGGAGAGAAGTCAGTACGATGAAGGGTTTCCAGGAACACCTCGTTAGTGAGACTGAACAACAATGGACGAACAATACAGTCTCCTATGTTATATGCTGCGAGCACGATTTTCTTAAATGCTGAAGGACTGCTGACGAGTGAATAGATCCAGGCATGTTAACTCGTCTACCGTTATTCCAACTTGGTTTTACCTCTTACCTTAGGTAGGTTACTTAACCTGAGACTCAGTTTCCACATCTGTAAAATGAGAACAAGGATAGTACCTACATCTCAGGGGTCAACATGAGGCTTTCGATAAGATAAAACATGTCCAGTGCTTTGCATACTATCTGGGAACACTGTAAGCTCAATACAATTAGCAACTATTATTATTCATATTATTTTCACATAATATATAACAATGTGCCAATTATAGAATGCAATGTTTTATATGAATGCATCATTTTTATATATTTAGGAGCACCTTATCAATTGTAAATAGGTATGTACAGATGGAAGAAAGTAATACCATCCCAGGGGTTCTCAAAGTATGATTCCCGGACCAGCAGCAATCAGGGAACTTGTCACAAATGCAAATTCTTAGGCCCCCACCCCCACTACTATGGAAATTCTGGAGGTGGGACCCAGCAATGTGTGTTTTAACAAACCCTCAGGTGATCTTGGTACTAACATTTGAGAACCACTGCGCTGTCTTATCACAAGAGTAAAATTTCAAACACACTGGTTTTAATCCATCCAGACACCTACGAACCCGTACCCTACACAAGGTGCTCAGTAGACGATCACTACTAGGGTACAGTTTCTTCTCTCAAGGAGAGAACTTAGAACTATGTATACATGTCAGAAGTGAAGACCAAGACAGCTAAAACCTTACTTGTGATAAATATCTTAAAGGGGCATAGAAAGAACAGAGCCGGGTATGTTGTATTCTGTTTAAGAAGGTTTGGAAGAGTGGTAAGGTTTGGGGAGGGAAAAGCAGGAGACAAAGGCTATATTTTAGCAGAGCTTTAAAGGCATACTGACATTCTGTGTAATCGTGAATTAGGAGGGAAGGTTATTCCACAAGGAAGGACCACATGAGAAAAGCCAAGGACTCACACACACAAGCACTTACTATCACAGTTTAGTAAGGGGAGGACACACCTTGATAGGGAGGGAAGCTGGGGCCGGAACACATTGGCAGGGACTTCTATTTTGTGGGCAATAGGGAGCTCCTGAGGGTTGGAGCAGGGGAATGATGTGGGAGGGGCTGAAATGAGACTGAGGACAGAGGCCTCTGCCACCATGAGGTGAGTGCTGATGACAACTTGAACTAGGTCAGTTTCAGAAGGAGGAACAGAAAGAAAAGCATGGGTGTGAATGCTTTCCTGAAGGAATACTTACAGGACTTCAATTATAAAAATATCAGTGTCGGTTTGGGAAAAGAAAGCACATCTAGAAAAAGTCAAGATGAAAAATGCCTGTAGGGACACCTGGGTGGCTCAGTCAGGCGTCTGCCTTCAGCTCAAGTCACGATCCCAGGGTCCTGGGATTGAGTCCCACATCAGCTCCCTGCTCAGTCGGGAGCCTGCTTCTCGCTTTGCCTGCCTCTCTCCCTGCTTGTGCTTTCTCTCCCTCTCTCTGACCAATAAATAAATAAAATCTTTAAAAAAAAGAAAAGAAAACTGCCTATAAAAAAGATGGCACAAATGGTCTCTATCAACTCCTTCATGCTAAAATCATTTGGGCCTCACATTTTTAAGATTACAGACATATATTTTAAAAAACCACAGAATTAGAGACTTGTATTTTTAGAAACATACTTCTGTTTTTTCAGATGGCTTAGTTTGTTTTCCTTTACTTTTAGGCTGGTTAAAGTCTTCTGAAAGTTCATCAATGAGTTCTGATTCACTCAGGGGCTGTAATATAAGAAACACTACATTATGAAGGGACTATTTTTTTGTTAGAAACAAGATTTTAAAGACTTTTTTTGTTAACACATATTAGGCCATATTTTAGGATCTAAAACCAAAATGTATATTGGGGATATTTTTAAATTTACGAATCTAAGATAAATGTCATGCAACAACTGAGGAATACTGGATGCCTGAGTACCACAGAAATGTTCATGGTTCATTTAGTCAAAAGTTTTCCTGATCCTTCAATTTCCAAAGGATTTTGTTCACATAAAACTGCCTATTCTTTCCAATGAAGATCTGTATAAGTGTCTTTCTTAGGTGATTGGGTTTGTTTGTTTTTTTTTACTATTTCCTAATGACTTCCTTCTAAATAGCTCAGGAAACAGATCACATATTCCTTTCCTAAGACTATGTGGGATTTGGGCAGGAAGGTTCTCCTATCCCTAGTTCTTCAGATGAAATTCATTTAGAGCATGTGGAAATTCTGACTAATACCAGTGTCTAGAACAGAACTGCATGTGATTCTAGAAGCTGTGCCTCTGTGTTGCACAGCCTGAGTTTAGGGTCCTGGCTTTGCTCTTCTCTAGCTGTGTAACCTTGGGTTAGTCACATCACCTCTCTGGCTCTGTTTCCTCACATGTAAAATGAGAATGATAAGAGCGCCCTCTTTGCTCAGTGAGGCCCCAACAACGTAACATATGGCAGGCATCCGGTGCAGTGTCAGGCACATAACCAGTGACTAATAATTGTTGCTGCTTATTATATCCTAACAGGCAACTATACGGCTTGAGCCCAACTTAAGGAAAGGCAGTGCAGAATCATTAGAGGAACTGATGTCCCGATGCCAACCAAACTCTGAAGTGTGAACTACCTGAGGCCCTCTTGACATCAGCTCCTCATAAACGTCACCCAGAAACCCGTAACACTCTAATGATCACTCATGAGGGAATTATCATTAAAATATGTGAAAAGGAATCAGGCATATGAGCCAAGAGTCGCCACTGCAAGTTCCCCTTTCTTCAATACTAGGTGGGCATTCAAGTGTCCACAGTGAAATCCCGTCAAAATTATCTCAGCTTATACTTTAGTTCTTTTATTCTTTAATTACCAGAAGAATCGTTTCCTAACCTTGGATTTTTCTTCATGCTCTGGCAATAGTGGTTTTCCATCTTTATCCTGAAAATAAAATAGAAAATTCGTTGAAACCGAAATAGAACATTTTATTTTCATGGCCCATTAAGTGCGTTTTAGGGAAGAAGAGGAGAGGAGAGATTGTGGGGGGGGGGGGGTTTTTTCTTTTTT
>NC_048220.1:68816168-69028053 GCF_002007445.2 Ailuropoda melanoleuca | reverse complement strand
GCATGTGGACCAACAGCTCACACGTATCAGGCATTCCCTAGGCACGGGGCTACAAAAGGAACCGCATGGCTTGTGACCTCAGAAGCCCACACGCTAGTGCGGCAGAAACACAGGTGAGTAGCTGACGTACTACGACACGAGGTACTGTGTCACGGTGCTCACAGGACACGCTGGGAGCATAGGGATGCACCCCGCACCTGCGTGGGGGATGGGCTTTGCCAAAGTGCCTGAAAACTGGTTAGTTGCACAGGCAAGCCATTCAACTACTATGCACCGATTCCGTGCGACAGCCTGTAGTAAGCACTGGGGCTACTACAGAAACTGGGATAGACCAAATCTTTGCCCTCAGGAGCTCATTCTTAGGCTCAGATGATGCCCAGGCTGAGATGGCTCTAAGTGCCACTTCTGAGAAGCGGGACCAAGTCATGAAAGCATCTGAAGATTTTTAGTAAAGGAAATTTATAAATGAGTGGTAAATCACGTGGATCCACATATGCACAAGTCACTCGGCGCAAGGCTACATCTCTGTGTAGTTGTATATAAACGCATATGAATCGATACATTTAGTTGATTATGCTTCCAAGTAGCGGCATCTTATGAACATGACGGACATGGGTTCTGTCCCCGTGTGTGTCCCTGACCAAGTGATCGTACTTCAACTGCAAATACATGATGGAGCCTCCCGACTGTGTCGCGTGTTCTGTACGACCGGTACTCTCAAAATGAAGGAAACAGAATTATCATTCTACTTAATGTTAAACAGGCTTTCTTACTTTTTCAATGTATATCTAAGAGTTGCAAATTTTTCTTCCTAGGGAATTATTATTCCTCATTTTACTTTTCCTGGTTACATAAAGGTTTTCTAAGTTTGTCTTTGTTTCTGGTATTGTAACAAACCATGTATTAAATGGGAAAAAAATCAGGCAGCTCAGGCATTAGATTTTTTTCACTTCAGGGAGGAGTGAAAGGTCACTGAGGAATATTTTAGCCTCATTCCTGGTACCAACAGAGTATTAGAAAACTCTTTGGCATTTGAAACATTAAAAACAATCTCTTTATATTCCAGGCCTGTTTCCATGTCCCTGCTTTATGTTTATAAAATTCAGTATTAATTAAAAGAAAATAGAAAAACACCCAAGGATGTTTACCTTGACCTCTTCTAATCTATAATCAGGAGGAATTGTTTCTTCTTTCTCACCAAGTTTTTCACGATCCTCTTCTTCAGCTTTCTCCTGCATAAAGATTATACCATTCTCATGATTAATACATCTCCATAAAGTGGATGCCTAAGTGGCTCCATGGCAGTGAGGTAAGTCACTCCACTGTTAGGCCAGGACACACACACGGCCCAGTGTGTAGAGTTCCCACAGCAACCTCAGCTTTCTCAGCCTCCCCCACTTTCACCGCCTCAGACGCCTCCTCCACGGCCCCGCTGGGCTGAAGGGCGATGCTGAGGAGGGCAGGCAGCTGCCACTTCCCTCAAGACTCCTGGGCAGTGGCAGTGCACACGATCCAGGTGAGACTCAGAAAATATGAGTATGCTATCTGTCCGCTGCCCTCGCAAAACACTGACGCTCACTCAGGTTTAGATTATCAAACAGGGATGCTCCCTAATAGATAAAGCCAGCTGGTCCCGTGTTGTGGGAAATATACATATGACTAACTTCCTTGGGGAGTGAAGACCATCAGTGACAGCTCCTTTCTGGAAGTGACGGAGCTGCTATTACCTTCACTTTATCAGCCACGGGCTTTCCGTCTTCTGGATCAGGTTCCTTCTTCCCGAGGCTGCCAGCCAAGGCTTCTACTGCGTCATCTGGCCCCATGCCTTTCTAAAAGACATTCGTGGATACGCTGAGTGGGTGGTTAATCACTGCTTTTCAAAGAGACTACATCAAACGATTCAGAAGGGCATATCCTTATTTCAGGTCTCGATAAGAAGTGCATGTCATCTTTTAATAATTTAATTACCAACTGAATTAGAATCCATGTTTAAGAAACCTAAAATGTTAAAAATTAGACCAGGTTTCCTATGTTAAGCATTAAGTGGGTGTAACATGTATTCACACTGAGCCACTTGCATCACCTAATGCAGTGCTAGTTTGAAAATAAGACACTGGAATGGGTACTCCTCAGAGAAGCAGAAAGCCGGAAAGAAGTGATCTTTATGGTGAACACTCTAGAGATGGCACAGGAAAGACGTTCAGAAAGTCCTATGAGAGGACATTGTTCCCAATGCCCTGTGCAATCAGCCGGGCCCTCCCGGAGGTGGTGGCTCAGGCAGAGTCTCTGCGGAGACACACCAGCTCGCGCTCTTCACGTGGCTTCTACTGCTCAAGGTGGATTCATGCTGATTCAGGTCACCGCCTATGGCCGACTGACCTGAGTGCCGCCATGGGAATGGTCGGTCTACTTGGGGTCCCACTGTTCAAAAGGGAATGTGCTCCTGCATGATGCAGTGAGCTCCAGCCATGCTCGTCTTTAAAATGAAACTGGGTGAAGACAACATGAATGATATAAAGGGGCTAAAAGACTGGACTAGGGCTAAAAGATGGGACTTGATCTGACTTCTTCCAAACCCCAGGTCATGATCCATCCATTAATGGTTCATAAAATCAATTCAACAGTTCATGAGCAGGTCATTTTTTTTTTGATGAAAGAATAGAAAATAGAATGCATCATACACAACAAGGATAAGTACTATTCATTAAACTTATATCAATGAATTTCTTATTGCTCTTTTGGTGAAAAATATGAAAGCTTCTGAATTAAAAAGTCTCAAAGTTTATTCCTATAAAATTCTATGACCTCACACAGAGTACATATTTGAATATTAGCGTAAAAGTGTCTTTCTGTTTTTATGCCTCAACCACCAATGTAAGAAAGAAAAAGGTTTTCTGCTTAGCTGCACTGCAGAAGAGATCACCGATGAGAAAATGGAACCTGTGGAAGGTGATCTGTCGCCCTCTAGTGGTTGGACGCTGCATAGATTTTATTCCCAGGTGCAACAAAAATCCCTATTTATCTGACCTGTTCGGGATTCTATCTAAAAATGCAAGATGTGCAGTGACCAACCAAGCAATCGGAATTGCTAGCTTGATCTAAGACACGTGCTCACACTTGAGTTCGGTTTTCTCCACTCTCTGCTGTAGAATCTTTGGAAACTACTACTTCCTGTTAAGCCTGCTGCCCTTGGCTTAAGGAATAAACCAAACAGAGGTAGCAAAGCTAGGAGACACAGTACTCCCAAGAATGAAGCAATCCAGGGGCGCCTGGGTGGCACAGTGGTTAAGCGTCTGCCTTCGGCTCAGGGCGTGATCCCGGCGTTATGGAATCGAGCCCCACATCAGGCTCTCTCACTATGAGCCTGCTTCTTCCTCTCCCACTGCCCCTGCTTGTGTTCCCTCTCTCACTGGCTGTCTCTCTCTGTCAAATGAATAAATAAATAAAATCTTTAAAAAAAAAAAAAAGAATGAAGCAATCTAGAAACAGGACTAAGGGCTGAAACTTCCATTTCTGTAGTATTTCATGTTGTCAAATTCGCAACTAGAACTCAGGGTTCTGGATTTCCTCAATACACTTACTTTCTTTTTATACAAATGAGAACCACACAGGGTACACATTCATCTCCTTCCTCTGCTCTTTGTTTCCTTTTGCTCACTGATCCTCAAGCCCTTCTTGGGTTCTCTGACCTTTGTCACACTTCGTGGCTATTCATTCTGGTGCCCATGGCTGTCATAATTCCAGAAATGCCAACTAACTTCAGCGACGGTAATCTCAGCAACCATGGTCACCAGAGCTGATGGAGCAGACGCCCAGAAGGGATGATCAGAGAATGCAAAAACAGAGCCCTTTTCTGTGCACTGAACATCCAGTGCTCAGTGCCCTGTAGTCAGGGTCCAGCGGGAAAGGAAGGCACCCAAGAAGGCCCTGGCCAGCACCTGGGGCACAGAAGGTGGACAACACATGTTTAGGTCGCAGAGTTCTGCTCTGGAACGCTGGCTATTGTCTTTGTGATTCCACTCACCACCTCTGTTCTTACTTCTCTCACTGTCTCGTCCCACATTCTCTCCTCCTCTCCTAGTCTTGACCACCATGGCCTGTGGCTTCGTTCCCACAATGCAAAGTTCTGGAGCCTAAGGCAGGAGGGAAACCCTGGCCTTTGAGGGGATTTTCCCTTGGCACCAAGAATGTCTCTGGCAGGAAGCAGCCACCCAGGGCACACATCCCACAATTTCTTCACCCCCTTTTCTCGAACAACTAAATGCGCTAAACCCAAGTACACCAAGCGCTTTACGCCTCTGTGCTGGCCTGTCCTTGGCTCACTGTTCTCCCCAGGAAACCAGTGCTATTCCAGCTTCTCAGTGTGATCATGCCCCCCCCCAGCCCCCGGCGAGTATTTCCTAATTCCTGGGGGCCAGTCCCTTTGCCCAAGCTCCCGCTGCCCTTTTCCATCTGAGAAAGATCAAAATGTACTGTAAAAAGCTTGCTGTCTGGCCACATCCACACTAGATGCTAAAGTAACTAAGAGCAGGAGCTTTCTCATTTCTATCACCGAGGCTCTGAAAAGTTAAGTGGATTGCTCAAGGTCAACTCAAAGCTTCATTTCCCTCGTCTATGACAGAGCGATGACCAGAACAGGGCTCATCATATCCTTGTGAAAGTTTAATAAGAAGATACTGTCAAGCATCTGCAACAAGCGAACTCTTCAGAGAGTAGATTCACTAAGTCTGTGGTCATAGAGCACAGTTCCACCAGCTGGAACTGAGCCAGCTTCTACCCGCTAACACAAAACCCACCGAACTCAAAACGAAAGATCAACTACTTGATCACCGTACTTCATACAACAGTTAGGACGTGAGAGAGGCAAGTCAAGAAGGAAATGGAAAGGAACTGAGTGGATCTCCCTTCCTGCGGGAGTGGGGAGAAGTCATGATGATACAGGTGCGGATGATGCCACTAGGAGAGTCCACGAAAGAGATCAGGCTATGTGTGGAACTCCAGATAGGCGTGAAGGATGGGGGAAAGTGAAAAAGCAGCATGAAGCATTATCCCCAACAGCAGAGGAAGCAGAAAGCCTTTCAGAAGATGAACGAAAAACAGGGTGTGCGGCAGTTTAATGAGAAATTTAAATCTCGCCTGACTTTATAACAAACCCTGAAGCCACAGGAACAGCAGGCTCTGGGGCTCTGAAAGATTTTCTCACTTTGTTAGAATCAGATCATCTGCTGGTAACACCCAGCAGCAAGTGCAGGCGAGGAAGAACGGCACGCTCTCGAGACATCGCTCCATGTCCAGAGATCACTCACCAAGGTGGGTGGCTTGGGTGGCGCCGACTGTATACTACACATGGAAGTCCGAGGCACGGCCTCGCTCACGGGAGTCAGGGCAGCGGCCTGAGATTCCTGCGGAGAGAAGTCAGTACGATGAAGGGTTTCCAGGAACACCTCGTTAGTGAGACTGAACAACAATGGACGAACAATACAGTCTCCTATGTTATATGCTGCGAGCACGATTTTCTTAAATGCTGAAGGACTGCTGACGAGTGAATAGATCCAGGCATGTTAACTCGTCTACCGTTATTCCAACTTGGTTTTACCTCTTACCTTAGGTAGGTTACTTAACCTGAGACTCAGTTTCCACATCTGTAAAATGAGAACAAGGATAGTACCTACATCTCAGGGGTCAACATGAGGCTTTCGATAAGATAAAACATGTCCAGTGCTTTGCATACTATCTGGGAACACTGTAAGCTCAATACAATTAGCAACTATTATTATTCATATTATTTTCACATAATATATAACAATGTGCCAATTATAGAATGCAATGTTTTATATGAATGCATCATTTTTATATATTTAGGAGCACCTTATCAATTGTAAATAGGTATGTACAGATGGAAGAAAGTAATACCATCCCAGGGGTTCTCAAAGTATGATTCCCGGACCAGCAGCAATCAGGGAACTTGTCACAAATGCAAATTCTTAGGCCCCCACCCCCACTACTATGGAAATTCTGGAGGTGGGACCCAGCAATGTGTGTTTTAACAAACCCTCAGGTGATCTTGGTACTAACATTTGAGAACCACTGCGCTGTCTTATCACAAGAGTAAAATTTCAAACACACTGGTTTTAATCCATCCAGACACCTACGAACCCGTACCCTACACAAGGTGCTCAGTAGACGATCACTACTAGGGTACAGTTTCTTCTCTCAAGGAGAGAACTTAGAACTATGTATACATGTCAGAAGTGAAGACCAAGACAGCTAAAACCTTACTTGTGATAAATATCTTAAAGGGGCATAGAAAGAACAGAGCCGGGTATGTTGTATTCTGTTTAAGAAGGTTTGGAAGAGTGGTAAGGTTTGGGGAGGGAAAAGCAGGAGACAAAGGCTATATTTTAGCAGAGCTTTAAAGGCATACTGACATTCTGTGTAATCGTGAATTAGGAGGGAAGGTTATTCCACAAGGAAGGACCACATGAGAAAAGCCAAGGACTCACACACACAAGCACTTACTATCACAGTTTAGTAAGGGGAGGACACACCTTGATAGGGAGGGAAGCTGGGGCCGGAACACATTGGCAGGGACTTCTATTTTGTGGGCAATAGGGAGCTCCTGAGGGTTGGAGCAGGGGAATGATGTGGGAGGGGCTGAAATGAGACTGAGGACAGAGGCCTCTGCCACCATGAGGTGAGTGCTGATGACAACTTGAACTAGGTCAGTTTCAGAAGGAGGAACAGAAAGAAAAGCATGGGTGTGAATGCTTTCCTGAAGGAATACTTACAGGACTTCAATTATAAAAATATCAGTGTCGGTTTGGGAAAAGAAAGCACATCTAGAAAAAGTCAAGATGAAAAATGCCTGTAGGGACACCTGGGTGGCTCAGTCAGGCGTCTGCCTTCAGCTCAAGTCACGATCCCAGGGTCCTGGGATTGAGTCCCACATCAGCTCCCTGCTCAGTCGGGAGCCTGCTTCTCGCTTTGCCTGCCTCTCTCCCTGCTTGTGCTTTCTCTCCCTCTCTCTGACCAATAAATAAATAAAATCTTTAAAAAAAAGAAAAGAAAACTGCCTATAAAAAAGATGGCACAAATGGTCTCTATCAACTCCTTCATGCTAAAATCATTTGGGCCTCACATTTTTAAGATTACAGACATATATTTTAAAAAACCACAGAATTAGAGACTTGTATTTTTAGAAACATACTTCTGTTTTTTCAGATGGCTTAGTTTGTTTTCCTTTACTTTTAGGCTGGTTAAAGTCTTCTGAAAGTTCATCAATGAGTTCTGATTCACTCAGGGGCTGTAATATAAGAAACACTACATTATGAAGGGACTATTTTTTTGTTAGAAACAAGATTTTAAAGACTTTTTTTGTTAACACATATTAGGCCATATTTTAGGATCTAAAACCAAAATGTATATTGGGGATATTTTTAAATTTACGAATCTAAGATAAATGTCATGCAACAACTGAGGAATACTGGATGCCTGAGTACCACAGAAATGTTCATGGTTCATTTAGTCAAAAGTTTTCCTGATCCTTCAATTTCCAAAGGATTTTGTTCACATAAAACTGCCTATTCTTTCCAATGAAGATCTGTATAAGTGTCTTTCTTAGGTGATTGGGTTTGTTTGTTTTTTTTTACTATTTCCTAATGACTTCCTTCTAAATAGCTCAGGAAACAGATCACATATTCCTTTCCTAAGACTATGTGGGATTTGGGCAGGAAGGTTCTCCTATCCCTAGTTCTTCAGATGAAATTCATTTAGAGCATGTGGAAATTCTGACTAATACCAGTGTCTAGAACAGAACTGCATGTGATTCTAGAAGCTGTGCCTCTGTGTTGCACAGCCTGAGTTTAGGGTCCTGGCTTTGCTCTTCTCTAGCTGTGTAACCTTGGGTTAGTCACATCACCTCTCTGGCTCTGTTTCCTCACATGTAAAATGAGAATGATAAGAGCGCCCTCTTTGCTCAGTGAGGCCCCAACAACGTAACATATGGCAGGCATCCGGTGCAGTGTCAGGCACATAACCAGTGACTAATAATTGTTGCTGCTTATTATATCCTAACAGGCAACTATACGGCTTGAGCCCAACTTAAGGAAAGGCAGTGCAGAATCATTAGAGGAACTGATGTCCCGATGCCAACCAAACTCTGAAGTGTGAACTACCTGAGGCCCTCTTGACATCAGCTCCTCATAAACGTCACCCAGAAACCCGTAACACTCTAATGATCACTCATGAGGGAATTATCATTAAAATATGTGAAAAGGAATCAGGCATATGAGCCAAGAGTCGCCATTGCAAGTTCCCCTTTCTTCAATACTAGGTGGGCATTCAAGTGTCCACAGTGAAATCCCGTCAAAATTATCTCAGCTTATACTTTAGTTCTTTTATTCTTTAATTACCAGAAGAATCGTTTCCTAACCTTGGATTTTTCTTCATGCTCTGGCAATAGTGGTTTTCCATCTTTATCCTGAAAATAAAATAGAAAATTCGTTGAAACCGAAATAGAACATTTTATTTTCATGGCCCATTAAGTGCGTTTTAGGGAAGAAGAGGAGAGGAGAGATTGTGGGGGGGGGGGGTTTCTTCTTTTATTTGAGTGATTTGTTTTTGAGTAAATTTCTTATATTTGAGTGAAAAAATTTTCAGGGTTCTTTTTTTTCTTACCAAGGATCAGAATAAAGAACTGAACTATTAAAAAAAAAAAAAAGTCTCTGTTCTCCAGCCCAGGGTGAAGAGGTGGATCTCATTCCTACAATTCTGTTTTCATTTCTGGAGATGAGGTCTCATAACCCAGAATATTTCTAAAACTGAGAAACTTCCCATATATAAGCACATATGAGAACTGAAACATTTCTCCATCATGTATCTGTATGTATTTTTTCAAAGATAAATTACAAATATAACTCCAGGAGTTAGTCCACCACCCTCACTTTAACCCAAAACCAACAACAATAAAACCACCTTAACTGAGAATGACTGGTCAACAGTCATGTATGTATGTCTACCCCTTAGAAGACCTATGCTGCTTTACCCACAGCAGTTACAGAAAAAAATTATTCCCAAATTGTCCCTTGTGCTTTAAGGTTAAGGACCTATGTCATGCAACATTAAAAGCGGTAACGTGTAAATCAGTGGAAATTTTAATGGCCACATGGTTACCCCTTAGGAAACGATCCCTTAACTAACTTTAAAAAGCAGAAAAGAAAGGGTTCAGGGTTTTCCATTAGTGTATGAACTGGGACAGACATGTCCTTAAGTATCATGGGGACAGACCCAACAAAACATGACATGAAGGCAAGAGGAGGGTATTCTGGTAGGCACCGCGGCTAACGACGTACCGTGGCTGGTTTTAATCTGTACTCTGATGGCACGGTTTCCTCATCTTCACCACACTTCTTCAGTTTCTCCTCTTTGGCTTTTGCCTGATCAAAGTGGAGGGGGGAATAAAACACAGAACAGTTTGGGAATGCAGATAAGAGGGTATCACTTTACGTACTTCGTGAGTGAGGTAGTGAAAACCGTATCGGATTCCAGTGTGTCTATGTGCCTTGTAGACTGCAGAGCACAAGACCGTGCGAAGTGCGGGCTGTGAGGAAGGCTGCATTAAGTGCCGGAGAAACAAACCACACAGCCAGGAATCCTGGAGAGGTGTCCCTACCCTGCTCTCGGGTGCTCTCGGACCTTGGGAAGCCACTCAGTTTTTCTTCAGCTGTAACATGGGGCTACTAATAACTTTTATCTAGTAAGGATCGCTACAGAAAAGCAAAGAAAATATCCTTCGAAACAGTTAAGCACAGTATGGAAGTTAGTTGTCATTACTTGAATAGCCTTCATCTGTCTTACTGAGCGAGGTGGTTACCAAGGGGGAGACAAAAACTAGTTCTCGCGAGTCTTAACCACAGTTCAGAAATGGGAGAAGCATCTCATCACAAATCGTGGCAGATCCATGGATAATTCATTTTGCCTCTTTTGAAAGGACTCTCCTTTTAAAAATTTCTTTAAGTCCAGTGTAATGAACAATGTACAGGGTTACAGTAGTTTCACGCGTACGATACAGTGATTCAACAATTCCAGACATTACTCGGTGCTCATCGTGATACGTGTGCTCTTAACCCCTCACCTAATTCCCCCATCCCCCACCCATCTCCCCTCTGGTAGCCATCAGTTTGTTCTCTACAGGCAAAGAGCCTGCTTCTTGGTTTGTCGCTCTTTCTCTTTTTTGTTTGCTCCCTTGTTTTGTTTCTTATATTCCACATGAGAGAAATCATAGGGTATTTGTCTTTCTCTGAGTGACTTATTTCCCTAAGGTTTATACTCTCTGGCTCTACCCGTGTTGTTGCAAATGGCGAGACTTCATTCTCTTTTATGGCTGAGTAATACTGCATTGTACATATATAACCCATCTTCTTTATCCATTCCTCTAGTGATGGACACTTGGGCTGCTTCCGTAATTTGGGTATTATAAATAATGCTGCAATAAAAAAGGACTCCCTTCAATAACGCTAGGACTTTACTGGATGACTGAACCATGAAAAACCAACTGCATTAAGAGATGAAACTGTACTTCTACAGATTACTGGCTTCTAGGATTAACATTTGCATTTGAAACTAATGGTGACTGATGGGAAGTTCCAGGATATGTAGTAACTGGTACCTATATCGAGGAAGGATTTTAAATCACAAAACAAGGAGCTCCTGGGCACAAAGGGGAATACCACTTAGCAAATTCCAGCTCAACCCACCTCTCCATCTACACTTCGACCTAAAATTGTAGTTCTCCATTGAATGATTAGTTGACTAATTTAAAAAATATTAAGCACTTGTAGTGAGCCAAGCATTCTTCTAGGCTTTAGAATTACGGTTTGATCTATAAATTAACAATTCTCATTAAGGGATGAAAGGTTTGGGTTTTGTTTTTTTTTTAATATTTTAACTATATTCTACTGCAGCACGTGGAGGAAGTCCTATTTCGTAGTGGTACTCCCCAACTCAAGAGCGTGGTGAGGCTTCCACCTAAAAAACAGCCTTCATGAAAGTCAAGGGTCACCTGTGAAGGACTGTCTTCTCCAGGCTTGTGAACAATGAAGATCCTGTATGCAGTGAGAGCCTTTCTATTCCTGTTCGATCTTTATATTCTTTAAATGCCTGCACTGTAGGCATGTCTACTGAGTGGAAAGCACCAGACTAGGTAACTACACACGGAAGTGGGGAAGATGAATCCGGTATCATCATAGAATATTTTACATTAAGATATAAGAATGAAAGTAGGCATGGACGTCTTCCCTGAAGCATTACGCACTTTTTCCGCGGAGACCTCTCTAGTATGGAATGTACTGGAGTGGCTCCGGACTCCTACATTCAATTTTAGGAGGCTTATCAAAACATTCGACTATCCAGAAGGTAACACGTTCACCACCAGGCACTAAAAATTCAGCTTAAGAATCCAGAGGACTGGAAGATCTTAGGAACTATTTACACTTTGTACATAATTAAAAAGGAAAACTAGTGGAAAACAGAAGAGAAAGTGGAAACTAGTATAAAGAGTAGAAAGAACAGTTCTTTCTGTTAAAATTTTAGGAACTGACTGCTGTGGAGGTTTTCCAGAGGAAATCTAATACATTTATACGCAACCCAAAACGACTTACCCTAGTTGTTTAAGATATCATTTTTATGTAACATTTTTTATTTCTACTGATCTGACTTTGGTCACTCTAAGACTCTGTCTTGAGATTTATGTTTATACCTTCCACCCTAATTACTGTCTTACTAAATCACACCAATTATCTGTAAAAAGCCTGAAGCAAAAGTGCAACGGGCTCCCTGTCCTGTAGCTCTCTGGGGGCAGAAAGGCACAATTCCGCCTGGTGTGACCCCCCCACCACCAGGATTCAGCCAGGACCGCCCTCTCCCTGAGACATCTGGTCTCAGTGGGGGCTCTAAGGACCGTGCGTCTTGCATCGTGTCTTCATGAAAGTTTCCTTTCTTCTCAATACATTACTTGGTCCTGGAGGACGAGGACTGCTTCCCCCGCTCCCTTGTGTTCGCCTTCACAAAGCTTGTCGTGCCACACTGCGCTCGGTGAGCCCTCAAAGAAAGCTGAGGATAGAAGCTGGCCCATTTTGGACCAGAACAGTCCCAGACTCAGGGAGAGTTGCTGGGAGTCGTGAGACTCACCTTCCTCAGTGATTCAGAACAGGAAGTGACAGCGGAGGCAACAGCATTGTGACAGCGACATGGGCCAGCTCCCCTCCCTGAGCTGATAGGCTGGTGCTCCTGAGGGTCCCCGGGCTGTATTTCCATGTCCCCCAGCTACGCTGCCTTGTGGGCAATGTCTACAGGCAACTCCTTTCTTTTCTCTCCTTTTATCCCAGATGACTCAGTTGAAAAATTCTTCACAAACTGTAATTTAATGTTAGAACTCTTCTTCACCAAATATAAACTTGCTTTGGCTCAGAAGACTCATTAAGATGTTGTGTGGCGGGATAAATCCCCCCCAGTATCACACTCTGGGCACACAGGAACTCCAGTTATAGACTTAATTGTTGCTTGATTTCATTCTAATTTGAGACAAGATTTTCACCATTTTCCTCCATAGTTATAAAAAGAAGGCTCTCCCCATCCCATCTACAGCATTCTCCCTCTTTCCTCATGAAGAGAAGCACCTGGCACCCTTCTGAAAATATAAATTCCCATGCCCACAAGAGCGGACAAACCTATTTCTCACCAAGCCACTGCCCCCACGTTGTCTCATCAGGTGTCACTGAAGCACTGGCAAGAGATCAGCATTCGTTTTAAAAATTAAAATTCTAGACGGTTTCTAAGACAAACTCTCAACTGCCCTTCTTGGTTGCTAACTACCCAGGAATGAAGATCTGAGTTAACCAGACTCTGAAAGTAAGGCAGAATGAAGAGGAGCTTGTTTTTAAACTCCGATAAAGAAAAGTTGTGTGAGAATTCTGAACACGCATACTGCATTTAGTTTCAGAACCTGCAGACTGACAAGCTTTGTGTATGAACTCCAAGGCCAGTACCTCGTCGACTTCCGTAATGGAGCTGAGGTCGAGCTCAGGTTCGGGCTTCCGGCTGCCCAGCGACTCTGAAAGAGCCTCCAGCGCTTGGTCGCTCATTGCGTCCTGCTAAAAAGGAAAAATTCTGTGCATTAAAAAAAGAGAACATCTCCTCAGCCTGAACAATCTATCCACTACTTTGTGAAATCCCAATTTCAAATATAGGAGTCCCGGGTTAGGGAAGGACTGTCGGAAGGCAACTTTATCTGAAACCTAGCAAAAGAGAGAAAGAGAAAAGAAGTTACCGGGGAGAGAAACTGGGGCTGGGACACTTCTACAGTGTCTCATATGGTGTGTACCCTCAGCGGCACCCTTCACCCTTATTTATCAGGCTATAACTATAATAATATTATTATAAAATACTCTAATGAAGAGAAACGCTGCAAGAAGTAAGCTTTCACTTTTCTAGTGTTCTTTTTTTTAAAAAAAGATGTCTCTAAAAATAATTTCTGACAACCCTGTCCCTTAGCAAACTAGCTAAGCCCAGGAAGCTGGGACACCGGGGGTGGCCCCGCAGCCTTCTGTGAAGGCACGGTGGCTGACGGCTGTGGGAACTCCCACTCTCAGGGTGTGGTGCTCTCACTGCTGCCCTGAGCCCGCCAGATAAAAATAAACTGTCCCCTCCAGGAAGGGAGAGGCACAGCGGACCCAACAGACACTGCTCCCCGGCAGGACCTGCTCTGTCTGCAGATGGGAGCCTGTTCTCCCATCCAGCCTGGAGCCGCAGGACCACCTTGCAAGCTTTGTGACAATTAAGTGACCGTGGCTCAGAGAAGTGAAGAGCAGCAGCTAGGACAACATCCCACCAGCGACTCACAGGTCCAACTCCATTAAAAAAATCACGGGGGAGATTTATGTTCTGAGAGTGCAATTTTTTTGGTGTCTTGTCTGTGTTTTTTAATGGTGAGAGACTTGTTTCACAACCAAGAAATCTGTGCTGAAATCATGAACAGCATTTGTAGAAACACAGAAGGCCTGCCAGGAGATAATCAATAGAACCCTGACCGGATTCACTAGTCCACACAGACCGGAAGGGAAAAAGCCGCTTCTCGTCATGAGTAGCGCTCTATTGGGATTATCCTGAATCAGCGAGATCAGGGTCAGGAAAGCAACTGTCAGATGGACTGCGGTTATTTTCCAAGAAATTATTATTTATACCTCTTCCACTTTTCTTTTTTTCTCTTGGGGTGAAGCAGCACTTTTGACTACGGTGGCTGGCTGAGCTTTTAAAACCTCTTCTGTGGCTTTCTGAAAGGCAAAGCACAAATGATTAGACTTAGAGATGAAAGAAGGGTCACCGTAATAACCAGAACTAAGTTGTTTTAAAGTGTGATATGGTTTCTAACAAGCTCCCCCCCAATTCTCCCCCCTAATTATTTTGAAAACAATACCTCTTCCTTAGTTTCCTTTCCACCAGGGGTAGGAGAACTGCAGGTGAAGTCAGATGACAAAGCATCAATGGCATCATTGGGCCCCATGGGTTTCTAGAGGAACAGGCACCACGATGGGGAACACATGAGAGTCATTCAAGTTAAGGATCACAATACAGACGCAGCAAATGGAGAAGACTTGACATTCCTTTACCACCAAATGAAGTATGTTACCGACCAACTCAGACGGATGCCTGTGTTTGGAAGGGAATGGCTGCTCACTCATAACTATTTCCCCGTTTCCCCCTTTTAAATGGATTCCATGTTAGGATGTTCTCATTCTATTTTTATTAACATTTATTTTACCCTACAACTATCTTGGCTCTATTCTTCTTCCCCTCAAAAAACCTACGTAGGAACCCATGAGCACTTAACCCCCATGTCCACCCCTTCCTCGGAACACATGAAAATTCATCTGATTTAGAGATGAGCCATAGACACAATATAGAGAACTGATGTCCTGTCCCCCAACTAAAGATTTTTTTAAGATTTATTTATTTGAGAGAGAGGGAGAGAGAACTCAAGTGAGGGGAGGGGCAGAGGGAGAGAGAATCTCAAGCAGACTGCCTGCTGAGCATAGAGCCTGATGTGGGGCTCGATCTCATGGGGCTTGATCTCATCACCCTGAGATCATGACTTGAGCCAAAACCAAGAGTCAGACACTTAACTGAGCCACCCAGGCACCGCCCCACAACTAAAGATTTTTAAAAAAAAGGTCAACTTGGATCTTAGAAGACATTTATATAAACTCACCGAAGAATCTGGAGGAGGCTCTGGGATACCTTCTTTTTTCTGAAATAAACAATTTGATCAGGTTGAGAGCCCAAAATTAATTTTTACAACTGGCAAAAATGTACTGCTCCGTGAGTGTTGTGGGTTGAATTATGTCTTCCCACAAGTCATATTGTTGACGTCCTAAACCCCTAGTACTCCAGCATGTGACTGTATTTGGAGACTGGGCCTTTAAAGAGGTAATTAAGGTTAAATGAGGACATGAAGATGGGCACTAATCCCATATGACTGCTGTCCTTATAGAAGTGGGGAACCGTGGACCCAGAGGGAAGATGGCCATATACCAACCAAGGAGGGAGGCCTCAGTCCGTCCCTCACACCCACGCTGCCCACATCCATTCCAGTCTTCTAGTCTCAGGGCTGTAAGACACTGTATTTCTGTGCTGAAGCCACCCACTCTGTGGACTGAGTTATGGCAGCCTTAGCGAACAGATACCCTGGGAGTCGCGGTAATAATTTCACACGCCACATTATATTTCCTAAACTTAAAAAATGTGAATATATTGATGGGATAAAGATTATGTTCCAAAAAGCAAACAGTAAAGTAAATGATTATTTAACTTACTGCCAAAAGTTCCCTGTATTTTGGAGGAAGTGTGACTTCTCTTTTACCTAATTCCTCTATGTAGGTAGAAGTCATTGGATCCTGGAAGAAAAACCACACACAGGGATATTATATAATTAATTAGCTAAGAACATTACATGCACATTCGGCAACCAAAGTACTGTTCCCATTAGTAATTTATGGAGCTACTAAAATGAAATGTAAATCATTAAAAAGCCAACGCTTTACACAACACTGAAATTCTAAGTTTATACAACACTTTAGTTAATTAGCTTAACCCATATGTAATACTAGAAAATATTCAAACCACTATATTAGAGTCTTATATTAAAGTACATTTTAAAATGGTTTTCATTGTTTATTTCCAATACATACAAAAGTACAGTTAATAATAAATTTCTCGGGGTGCCTGGGTGGCACAGCGGTTAAGCGTCTGCCTTCTGCTCAGGGCGTGATCCCGGCGTTATGGGATCGAGTCCCACATCAGGCTCCTCGGCTGTGAGCCTGCTTCTTCCTCTCCCGCTCCCCCTACTTGTGTTCCCTCTCTCGCTGGCTGTCTCTATCTCTGTCAAATAAATAAATAAAAAAATCTTAAAAAAAAAAAATAAAACCTTTAAAAAAAAAAATAATAATAATAATAAATTTCTCTATAACCTAATACCCAAGTCCTTCAGGTGTAATTTCTAAGAAAAAACGGATCAGATAATGTATCCCGTTTAACCCTCCACAATCTCATTCATCTTCCTTGTTAGCCAGAGACAGTCACAAACCAGAACTTTATTATATCTATGGACTTAAAACTGAGCACATTTTAAAACAATTATTCCCTCTGTAGGTATCCACAGACACTACACAGCATGACTTTGCATATTTTTTCTTTTTTTTAATTGAAAAAATATAGAATGCTTTACAAATTGACGTGTCATCCTTGCAGAGGGGCCATGCCAATCTTCTCTGTATCGTTCCAATTTTAGCATATGTGCTGCTACGGAGCGCTACTTTGCAGACTTTCAAATGTTATACAAATGGTATCACATTCTAGCTATCATTCTGTATTCTTATTCAAAATTATGTGTTTGTAATGTATCATGCTGATACATGAATAATTCATTTTAACCACTATAGAGTGTTCCATTATGTTATCTTGTCTGCTGTTGACCAAAATCCTTTCCAAATGTTCCATCTGTTCTTGTAACTCGTGGTACACATGGGCAAGGCTCCCTCCAGGGAACCTCTCTCGAGGTGGAACTAGCAGCTGAAGGTAAGCACATCTTCAATACCCACAAGCCCTACAGGAGTCGCCAGATTTCTACACTTGTGCCAATCTGATGAGTGTGCAACGTTCTCTCCATATCTTAGTATCATTTCTCCACTTACTAGGGAATTTTATTTATTAGCCAAACAAGTTTTCTGTTTTTCTATTAGGTTGTCTTTTTCATTTAAAAATTCTTCATAAATTCTAGAAGCAAATCCGTTGTCATGTCTGTTACACGTATTTTCCTCCAGTGTATGGCATGTCTTTTTAATCTTTTTAATATCAAGGAACATGTAATCTTTTTGCTTCTGAGGAGTTAGGAATGGGGATGAGGTGAGGGTGGTAAATTTCTAGAAGTCAAAACAAGTTCAAGTCATAGGATGAGGAGTATCTGAAAATCAAAAGAAGTTCAAGTCCAGTAAACTTAAATCTCAAGGACAGAAAAATCTTTGTGACCTGATGACGTGTATCCCAGCGCCAGCCACAACATGGACAATCAACAAACGTTTGCTGAACCAAAGTAACAGTATAGCTACAGCAGGACAAACCATTTATTCCCAACACTAATTTTTAGCTGCTCTTATTGATAGAGACACCTTCTTGCTTCTCTCCCATGTGAGAGAACATTAGATATTCTTTGGTGCCTCGTGACCATGAACTTATTTGCTTTCCTACCCATTAATTACGAATCTTTACAGATATCAAGATCACATACTGAAACTTCAGGTCCAGTATACACTGTGTTATCGTCTTCAGTTTCTTCCGGTCCTCCTAGAGTGTCTACTAAGTCATCCAAAGCAGCATCCATGTCTGACTAGAAAAGAAAGACAGCAGGTATTGAAATGCTATTTGTAATACATATTTCACTTCTGATTTTTTAACTAAAAAAACAGAAACAAGAACAAAAACATTCTGTACAGAAAAACATCAAACATCAAAAGTTCTTTGAACATCAAAATAGTCAAAATCTGGTCTCTAATAGACTTTATTACATAAGGTCCCAGAGTACACATTCTAGGTTGGAAGGACAGCCAGGTTCAAATAAGAATCACAACTTCAGGGGCGCCTGGGTGACTCAGTTGGTTGGGTGTCCGACTCTTGATTTCGGCTCAGGGTTTGATCTCAGGGTTATGGGATCAAGCCCTGTGAAAGCCTCCACCCTGGGCAGGAAGCCTGTTTAAAATTCTCTCTCTCCCTCTCCCTCTACCCCTCATCCCCTAAAAAAAAAAAAAAAAAAAAAAAAAAAAAAAATCACAACTTCAGTAAGTCTAATGGCATTAACTACATGAACTAATGGATGGTTTGTTAAAGCTGCCAGTCCAATGTAATGACAATTAAAAAAAAAAAAAGAACAAAACACAAAGAAAAATGATGTTACTGTAAGCAATAGGAGAAATGCTTGGTATTTATTGTTTATCAGTTTTCCAGAGTTCGAGAACTAACAATTTATTCTGTCGATATGGGCTTTAATCAGTATAATGAATGAACGAGCGCCTCCATCCTATCTCTGAGATTAAAGATGATTTAGTGTGGAGAGTTTGCTGCATTTATTTAAAAGGGAAAACAAGGGGCGCCTGGGTGGCACAGCGGTTAAGCGTCTGCCTTCGGCTCAGGGCGTGATCCCGGCGTTCCGGGATCGAGCCGAGAGTTTGCTGCATTTATTTAAAAGGGAAAACAAGGGGCCCCACTCCCCCTGCTTGTGTTCCCTCTCTCGCTGGCTGTCTCTATCTCTGTCAAATAAATAAATAAGATCTTTAAAAAATAAAATAAAAGGGAAAACAAGAATTCTGGGAAAGACCCTTTATTTAGTTAACTCATATTAAAAATGGTTACATAATTTTTTTTTTCCTTTCAACTACCATATTCCCACTACAATTTTAGGAACTCCCTCATCATGTCATACATTTTGGGACCTCTTAGGTTTAGAATGATTCATTTGGAAATTTCAGAATAAAGAAGTGCCTCATCGTCTTTAGTGACACTTCTGGTTAAAGAAGTTATATTTCCAAGAGAGAAACTGGAAAGTAAACTTCATGGGAAGTAATAAGTTTTCAGAACAGAGGGTTAGAATATAAAATGGTACAAACATACCCGAAAAAAAAAATCACATTTTTAGCTTATAGCAATAATTCATTAAAAAGGTCTTTAAATTAATCCTCCCTCACATGGTTTGCCCTTGAAAAAAATCAGATCAAGAATAACTGCAGAGACTATGAATAAATAAGTATCTCATGTAGAAATACACTGCTATCTTCCTTCATACCTTTCCAGATGGTTTACCCGGTTTGGATTCAACTGGTACAGCCGACGTTAATGATTTCTTTTCTTTTTTCTGGTGGGGTTTTAGAAAGAATTAAAAACTCCTTCTTACATGTCTTTATTCAAGAATTTAACACATTCAAATTGAATTATTAAACAATACAATAAAATTCAATGATATTATATATTTAAAAATGAGTTCATTAAATTAATAGCATCGATCATATACTGAGACCTGCTCTGTGCCAGATAACATGTTGTATGCATTCTATCCTCCATCAGGACAGCATCAGTAACATTGATTTCATTTAGTGATGTGGAGAGCAAGACTCAGAGGTTAAATAATTTTTCCCAGGTCACACAATAAAGGAAAGACCAGGGCTTGAACCCAGAACTGCTGTCTCTTTCCTCACGGCTCTTGGTTGCCTCTCCCAAGGCCCACAGTCAGTCTGCAGCACTCCGGACTTTTTTTTCTCTAAGTGGCCACTTCACCCTGTGGCTCTTTCCATCTCTGCCTGCCCACAATAAGACCTCCAGACTCCCGGCGTTAGCATTTCGTCATCCACTCCTTTCTTAATCTCCCTACAATGAATTTCCTTCCCAGCACTGTTTCAGCTGCTCTTTCAACGGCTGCCAATAACCCTCCGATCTGCGATTACCCTGCTTCCCCCAGACAGAATCGTCTCTCAAGTGTGACCTCAGTAAGCACCCCTCTCCCGACTCCTCTCTCCCAGCAGCCACGGCCAAGATCATCCCAGTCCTCCTCCAGCATTTGTGCTGCCTGGTCTCTGCCGCCTCTTCCGCTTTGCCCCCAGCCCTACACACGGCGCATGTTTCTGCCCTGCACTGGGGACAGAAATCATTCTCTGGGGCCAGGGCCGAATGCTCGCGGGGACCGGCAGGAATCAGACTCGTGAAGGGGTCAGGCTGAAGACAACGAGAAACTGTCGCATGTGGAGGTCTGTGGAACGCGAGCAGCAGAGCACGCCAGCTCCCGCGTGAGTCTCCGGCAGGTCACCTCTCCTGCAGCTCGGGATTGTCCGGTGTGACAGGGACTGCACCTCCCTCAGGCCTTGTGAGGTGGAGAAGCTCCTCACTGAAGTGTGAAAGCCAGTGTTCGGCACGTGCTAAGCATCACCTAGGTACTTGTCGTAGGATTAAGTGCTGAATAAGTGACGACTGGGACAGGCCGGTGATGGGTACTAACGAGGGCACGTATTGCCTGGTGCACTGGCTGTTATACGCAAGTAATGAATCGTGGAACTTTACATCAAAAACTAGGGGTGTAGGGGCACCTGGGTGGCACAGTGGTTCGGCTCGGGGCGTGATCCCGGCGTTGTGGGATCGAGCCCCACATCAGGCTCCTCTGCTGTGAGCCTGCTTCTTCCTCTCCTACTCCCCCTGCTCGTGTTCCCTCTCTTGCTGGCTGTCTCTATCTCTGTCGAATAAATAAATAAAATCTTAAAAAAACAAAACAAAAACTAGGGGTGTACTGTATGGTGACTAACATAATAAATTATTATAAATAAAAAAACAAACAAACACCATGGGGGCCAGTAGGGTGAGAGCCCGAGTCTGGACAGCCGAATCCACCTTCCGGCTTCAACCACAACCCTATGCGGATAGTCACTCGTATTTGTTCTGCCCTCCTTCCTTCTCCCCCTCTTCTTCTCACTCTCCATTCTCCTGTAGTTCAAAACAACATTCATTCCAAGTGCCTCGCTACACATCTCTCTCCAACATTCCAATTCAGCCTATCCAAACTCAGACCACTTTTCGTGCTCGACCAGTGTCCTTCTGACTCTGTCCACCGGTCAGTGGTAACCAGGGACCAGCCCACAATTTAGGGAGGCGCTCACTCTCATCATCAGAACAGGCCCTGCGCTTGCAGGAACCTGACAGTGTCCCCCTTGCCTCACCTTAGGGTTACCTACCCTAGTTCATTCAGACTCTAAAGCCCCTGGTTATCTCAGAGTTGCCATTACTATTGTCCACAACAGGTGATCATTTCCTAAATCTGAAGATTTTACCTCTGCAATGCCTCCTGCATTCCTCCCCACTATCTCATTCCATCCCAGCTCTAAGATACGCTAAATTAGGACTCATCAGCACTAGGGCAGTGGTCCTTGACCAGCCTTCCGATCTCTGTTCCCATTTCATCCACACACCGCAGGCGCCCAGTCCTGCAGCTGGGTGCACTCGCATCACTGGTCTGCTCTCTAACCTTCAACACTGAAGAGCTACCACCCCTGTAAACTCCTCTCAGCATTCCCCACAGCTGTGCCTGGACCTGTCTTTCTGGTCTTACAGTCCCACCTCTCACTTCCCCGGTGCCCCACCCATGGTGGAATGCACTTTGTACCCAGAACACATCTTACACTTTTCCACTCTGATGCATCTGCAAGCCTGCAATCCTAGTCATTCTTCATGCCCGACTCAAACTGGATCTACTCAGAGTCCCGTGGATTCCTGCAAACTGACAGAATCCCTCGGTTCCTCAACCCAACAACTCCTTGTAGGGGCCTGTCTTAATCTGCCTTGGAATGCAGTCCCGGGGATTCAGTCTTCTTCCCATCCCTGGAGGGGCTAGCCTGCAGCTAGGGTGTCCTGCGGTCACACCACAATGCTATGAACATGGTACACACCCCTCACTCCCCAAAAGGAAGATCAATCCCATTTTTATGGGAAACAAATCAGAGGCAAACAAAAGTGAAATGCTTTGCCCCAAGTTCAAGTGCAAGGCAAAGCACACCGGATTTCCACATAAGCCTCTTATTCTACTGTTCAGCTTTCACGTTTTCCCAGGCTACTTTATACCTAGCACAAAATTTCAGATTGATTACCTTTTTAAGTCTTTTCCAACAAATCTAATCGTCTGGCTTAAATCTACCCATTTTTCAAACCATTTCATCTAAGCACCCTCATCAACACCACACATTAATGTGTATCTCAGAGTGGGGACAGGGGTGCAAGTCCCAAGGTCAAATACAAGCGTCTGCTGGAAGAAAACACATTTTTTTTTTTAATTTGAGTATTTTCATTTAAACGTTCATGTAAGTTTTGCTATCACTCCATAGAACATCTGCATTAGTTTGGACACAAACTAATGTGCCTCTTCCTTTTCAAGATCTGAGAAAAACTGATGTTTCAAGGAGAGGTGTCGTACTTTTACACTATGACTTTCCTCACCATCTAGCCTGCAGGGGTATACCTTTTCCATTTTGAAAAGCAGGAAAACAGATAAATATACGCAACTTTTTAAAAAAGTTTCATTTCCATCCTCTTATTGTTGCTGTAATTACTTACTGTGGCTTCCAGAGGGATAGATAGCATTTCTAGGGAGACATGACCTCTAAACGGATTACTGACTCTGCGTTGCTATGAGTAGAAACGGTAGACTGCTTCTCATCTTACATTTCCAGGCTAGTATCTGAAGGAGCTCCTCAAACGATCTCAGGAAGACTCGCCCATCATTAGTCAGGGGACACACATCCTCTCTCCTGAGAACATCTGGAACATCTCCTTCCAAAACTTCCCCTATCAACTCACGGAGATGTCAGGACTGCTGGGGACTTACTCATATCAAGGCAGATGCTGCCCATGGTGAAAGCTGAGAGAGGTACTTGTTCAAATATAGAAATTTTATTTGCTTTATTTCAAAGCTATGAATCTTGAAAGCAGGATCTGAGTCAAATCACATTTTAATTTACTTGGTACTGATACCATGCCTTACACATGGCAGGTGCTCAATAAATATTTATCGAATATATGAATTCTTACATCAGTTTGGCTATCCTGCTCATTCTGTACCCTTTAGATGGGTGCTCTTCTTCACTAAATTTCACATAAGAACAGTGTTCGGTTTTCCCAAATACAGGTTATTTGAGGTGGCAGCACCACAACCCTGAATGGTCCCTGAGAAGCAAACATAAAGCCCAGGATGGAAGGGGCCTTCAGCGGGCATGCATTTCTCACGGGCAACAGGCGGCGAGGCCCACATACACTTTATGTCTGCCTGTGCACTCTTACCTGTTTAGCTGGTGTGGCAGGTGCCGCGGCTACACCAGCAACAACCCCCTCCCCGCCGGCAGAAACAGCATCCTGTGATTTAGTCTAGAGGTGGAGAAAAAAGATGAACAGAACTAAGTATCTTTGAATGACTATTTTTAAGATCATGCATTGCAAATATCACTACTGAACCAGTTCACCGTCACGGACATCCTGCAGAGGAAGGGTTACTAGCTCCTACCGCATGTGCTAGAACACTGGGCACCAGAGCTTACAGAGACTCGAATGGGCCGGGCGGGGACTGCGATAAATTGGAGTGCACATACCAGGTATAAAGCACTAGTTAATTGTTGCCATAGAACCTGATTTTTCAGGAGAAGCTAGAAATATGGATTTTACGTGAAACGTCATGACTTTAATTGTTGGTAGCTCATTAAAAATAATTTTAATAATACTATAAGCCAAACAAAATAGATTTGAACAAAACACATGATGGCTGCATTACACGAATGTGTAACCTCTTTTGTCGAGTCCACTGTTAAGCAGGCCTACTTGATGTCTTCCAAGAGCTCTCGATAGAAGAGTTCTTCTCATAAACGTGTGTGCTTTTAATAGTTGACCTCCATTAGCTGTGCAAATATGGAACCTATTTCTGATTTTTGGTTCTATAAATTCATCTGTCCTACAACAAAATTCTCAACGCCTCTTTCAGACTTCCATGTAAAGAGCATGTGTGCTCCCACAGCCCTGACGAGAGGGGTCCAGGAGGCAAGCTCTATCCCAAGCTTCCTGTCTATGAGACACCAGAGCCTGCTGCCTTGCAGTCACGACCGGGCACTGCCGGGCAGTAGAGGCCGGACTGAACGTCCCCACAACCCACCTGATATACTTCTTGAGCTTTTCATAGGGCTGAGTTTCCACAAGGCTATTTGCAAAACCAGCAAAATGATAGCAGCAAATCATTGCAATAGAGAGTACATTCAGCATAGTTCCACAGAATCGACTACACGTGACCATGTAGATAAAGGACTGGATGGTAGTGCTTTCTTATCAATGTGACGTATTTACCTTTGGTTTTGATGATTTCTCTGATGTCGGCTGCTCACTTGATCTGGACACTTTTTTTTCTTTATGAACATGCTTGCTTTCTGCATCTGATGCGTGCTTGGGTAGGCTTTTTGGCTGAAACACACACACACACACCCACCACACTGTTAACAAGATGACAAATACCAATGCTTCTCTGTGTGATGCCAAGTGTTCCTCACAGTTGTGTTCTGCGTAGTTTTGAATTGTACTAATCTCAATTCACGTGACATAAATGTGATTACTTTAGATATAAAATTTGAAATCTATATTCTTCCTTCCATTAGTAAGCTGCAAATCCTGCTATTGCCACATGGTGGCGCAATTATAGCCAGAAAAATACACACAGGACAATTCAGAATTCTGTCCCTCACACACGCAAAAGGCTTCAGCGATTATCAAGTCCTAATGATGATCATTTACCTCTTTGTGTTCCTTTGGCTTTACTTCTTGGGTTTTTTTCTCATGAACCGCAGATGGCTGTCAATTTCAAAAGAGGAAATCTCAATTACATTGGAGTCCTTTCTTTTACCATTTCCAAATAGGCTCAAGAAAAAAAATTCCAATTAGACCCCTTCTGCCTCTCTTGGGAAAGGCTCACTTAGAGAAATACACATGTGCTACCTGTCAATGGTTACTCTCCCAGCAGACTGATAATGACAACGATAAGAGTAATGAAAAATTTAGTATTTCATTTAGAAAGATTTTTCAACTAGGTATGTCTCTCTAACTTACTCGATGTTTTACAATTCATACAGATCATTTGGTAACTGCAGGTCTAATCACAGAGCTATCACATGAGTGAGCACTGTGACCTCTGAGTCTGTTGATAGGGAATCCCACTCTAGTTCTTTTAAAATTCTCCCTTCACAGGAGATGAACACTGTAATTTAATGATTTACCTAGTCTTTTCTGTGTTACAACTAGAGAAGAGGGAACACCAGAAACCCAATTCTCTTCAGATTGTATAAATAGGCAAAACATTTAAATATGGACTAGTGGACAATTTCCAGCTCGCTGGTGAATTCCTCCTCTACTATGGAATTATCATCCTGAGGGGATGGGCAACCCAGAGGTCCTACATAAAATCAGATAAGCCTTACCTTCTACCCAGATAACCTCACCTGTGCCTCCATTTAAAGTACATCTCTGTGCTTTCCCGCAGGAAACCTTGTGCTCTTATCTGAGTATTTGCTTAAGCAGGCTTGCTTAAAAGAAATAATGTGTAGCATCTTATGAAGGGGAAACATTTGCCCTGCCTGCAGACACCCTACNTCACCTGTGCCTCCATTTAAAGTACATCTCTGTGCTTTCCCGCAGGAAACCTTGTGCTCTTATCTGAGTATTGCTTAAGCAGGCTTGCTTAAAAGAAATAATGTGTAGCATCTTATGAAAGGGAAACATTTGCCCTGCCTGCAGACACCCTATGGTCCATCTCCACATGGATACAGACTGGCTGTCAGGCTAGACAGCCATGAGTCAGGAAAGCCATTCCCAAGGGAAAGTCAGAGCTGTCTCCTGAGAAAATGATAACCAGTTCACAAACTGAGATAAGACTGGTAAGATAAACCTATGGGCCTCTTAGGAAAGACTCATCTGTATGTCATCTAGGTGCTGGGTTCAAAAGACACATTTACTCTTGATGTCCCACCTTTAAAGGAATTGGACGCTCATTACCCTTTGTCCTTTCTCCTCTGTTCCCGCTGTTTTTTAACACTTACTTCACTTTTTACAAAAATCTAGATCTGAACAAAATGCCTTCTGAAACATACTGTTCTCATGTATAAAATACATTCATTTTAACAATATATGCATTTATTATAATTATTCACTTATGCTCTCCATGGTCATGTTTAAAAAGGTAATCCAAAATTAATTAAATTAGCTGACAAAAATTCCTTTTCCCATTCAGTAGCACCAACAGAGGAAACTGGGTATTTGTTAATATTACTAAGAATCCAAATAACTCAGTAGTCGACTTTAATCACTTACCTTAGTTGACTGTGACTTCTTTTCAGGTTCTGTTTTTGCAGGCTAAACTCAGAAAAATTCAGAAAGGAGTGAGGAAAGGAATTAAGGAAGAAAGGAAAATAGACATAGTTTACAAAGTTTAACACAGATTTTCAACTAAGAAAGCTCAAAGGTGATGACTTTGATGTAAATACAAACTTTATGAGTTAAGTTTACTATACTTTCCTTGGAATTTTGACTCTTAGATAAACACTTAAGCACTCAGATACTCTGCTCTTACCTTCAGAGAGCAGTTTACACCTTAATGTGTATCAAAGATACGTAAATATTTATTACTATGAACACTGTAGCTAATATATAAGCAAAATAAAATACAAATCCTTCTCCTTCAAAGGCAACAACATAGCTCTGAGTGAAATGTCTGCTGATGTGAAACAGTGGGATGGTGACAGAGCCAACAGCTGCAAAAGCAGTGACATTTAGTTTTAGTGCCAGACTATCAGTGATGGGTCACGAAGGCCTACCAGAAAGTCTGTGATGGGTGAGAGGGTTACTGAAGATCTGAAATTGTCCTTATTAGTGTGTGCTGAGCAGCTGAAGTGGCCATTAGCAAACAGAAACGTCCCCTAGTACGATGAACCACATCACCTGTTTTTTGTGTCTTTTCTTGTTAGGAGAATGCTGTTGTTCCGTCTGTTTGCTGATAGGAATAGCCTAATACAAGAGCACAGCCCCAAGTGTGATTTTATTTTATCTGACAATCAAATAGGTAACATGTATCATAGGGCTAAATGTTTCTATCAAGTCCCCTTCTACTCAGGGACTGCACCTACTCCATGCATAGGTATGAAACTCCAAGAAGCTGCAGACACCAAAATTCTCAAGGCTCCAGCAAATATTCCAGTTTGGATTTACTTTTTTTCAGTGGTAAGAATCTGCAAGATTGCCATTAGTAAAACTAACTTCTGACCCCTTTCCGTCACCTTCATGGTGTACAGGCTGCTTGGGTCATTTGTTTCCACCTTTATTTCTAACATTTGGTTATGAACAAATCAACCGTCACAAGTGTTGTCAAAAGTTTTCCGAAATTTTGTCAACATGGTATTATAATTCTGTGAATAGTGTATAGATTTTTATTGTACAATATAATCTAAACTTCTAGGAATACTTCAGAAGAACTGGTTGTGGGTCCCTGGGTGGCTCAGTCAGTTAAGCTTCCAACTCTTGATTTCAGCTCAGGTCATGACCTTAGGATCCTGGGATCCAGCCCTGCACCAGGCTCTGCAGTGACCATGCAGCCTAATGCCCCTCCCTGGCTTGTACTTGTTCTCTATTCGAGGAAAAAAAAAAAGAAGCAGCAGCAGCAGCTGGTTGTGACTTATGCCCTCTATTGGAGTACTTTACACAGTTTTACCCAACCCAAGGTCATCTGTATCAAAAAATACAATTCCTTAAGTACATACATGAATTCTCGGTACAGTCAAGATATGAAAACCAGATTAAACGTTTTTAAAATTTTCAAAGTAAAAGATTAAAAACTAGACTTAATACTTCCCACCATTTCTTTCCCCTTTTATCTATTTGCAGATATTAACATAAACTCCTATTTTTTATTCTGTTATCTAAAAAAGCCAACACCAAACATCCTCTTAATTCATCATGTCATGAAATACATACGCTCCTCCCATAATGCGCCCCTTGTTACATCAACACATGTATTGTTTAGGGAAGAAAACAAAGTTCATAACCACAGAAATCTTTTCAAAGAAATTTTAAATTTTGGATCCTTTCAAACTGGATATTTGTTAATTAGTTTCTGTATCCGCTACTATGCTTTTTTGAGTTTATGCAAATTCAATTTATTAAATGATGAAGAAGGAAAATAAGCCAGCTGGTATTGTAGCAGTTTGGATCTACTAATAGCTTCTACTCTGTAATTTGGTAATCAAGATTTTGCATGGAAGAACTCTATAAAACAATTAAGAATTCACGCTCACACATGCAAGCAGCTTATAATGGCATATTTTTATTAGTACTCGCTAATACATTACCTAAATTTATTTTTGCTGAAGGTGGTGGGGCTTAACGTAACTGCAGTAACAATAACAACCAATGCTTATTGATTACTTCTTAGTATCAGGGACTGTTCTAAACTTCACATGTGCCAACTCACTGAGTCCTCACAAGAATTCTATGAGACAGGTATCATTGTCACCATCATCCCCCACTTCATGGATGAGAAAATGAGGCACACAGAAGTTACGTAATTTCCCTAGGACACCCAGGGTGGAGCTGGGATTGTGTGTGTGTAATCACCGTGATGCACTGCACTGTCTCTCCAGTACTAGCCAGGTCCTACTGGGTGCCTGCTGGGGGACAGGCTCTATCTAATACCCTATCGTGTTTGTTTTCTTACACAGCCTTGTGAAATAGGTACTATTATCCAAACTGTACAAATAAGGAAACCAAAGCAAAGAGGAGTTTCCAAACACCACGGCTGGCAGGAAAGGAGATTGCACAGCAGGCCGTCTGGCTGCATGGTTCCCGCTATGCAGTCTTGCAGCGGTCACACCCTAGTAGAAATGATCTGACATTCCATCTTACACACAGCAGTGCTTATGTGACCACCAGTTCTAATGTGCCANGGCTGCATGGTTCCCGCTATGCAGTCTTGCAGCGGTCACACCCTAGTAGAAATGATCTGACATTCCATCTTACACACAGCAGTGCTTATGTGACCACCAGTTCTAATGTGCCAGGGCAAGAGAGGTAGAACTCGGATCTAGACATATCACCCCCCTTTTGAAGTAGGTAGACTTTTATTTGAAAGATTTAGAACAAGACAAGGATTTGGTATAGGTATTATCTTGAACTAATATATTTTCTCTGAAAGCTCAAAATATTTGAAGAAATATGCTCAAGTTCACAAAAATCTTCAAAAGAAGGCTAGTATAAACACTCTGACCCACACATCAGAAGCACATGAATCTAATTAATGAGAACAGTATAACTGAAATCTACCCAGAAAAGACAGTTGACACCAAAAGTGGTCCTGAGGCAGCCATCGGTGATATTTCATCATCAAGACACTTAGTTTTGTCCCTCCCTCTTTTCTCCCACTTTCTTCTCTCTCCTCTCCCCCCTCAGGTTCCGTAGGACTGCCAGGAGTTTTCACAATTAATGCTGAGTAATAGCTGAAGCGTTTGCAGACACTTGCTCCGAAAACAGGACACATTGACATAAGCATCTGTCCTTGAGCAGAGTCAGGGGCAAAGGATTAGAGTCAGGCAATGGGTCAAATGAGAACCACAATAATAAAGAGGAAATCCTAGATTTATGGCTCTCCTTTCTGTACTCTTCATGGACTCTGAGTTCACTGATAATTTGTTTTTGGCTGATGCTTCTCCTATAGACTTACAATTAAGAATGAGATCAGATTTTTTAAAATATTTTAAGATTAAACTTGGCCTAAGTAAGTAGTGACAACTAACAGACGAATTAGGATCAGGTCATGTATATTCTGAAAACAAAAAATTCATGTAAAATACTAAATAATTTTAGATTAAAAACTTTTCAAACAAGATGAATGCTAGATGACATTTATAAGAGATTTGAACCGTACATTTCAAGATATTTGCAATGTCCTTTAAAAACAGTTCAACATGAGACCATAGGATCTCTCAACAGCATGAAATTACAGGGCTAATACTAAATTATGGCATAGGATCCTACCAAGACAAGCAGAGCAATATGGAAGACAGAAAGTAAATCATGTCAGTGATTTTAAACAAGGGCAACTTATTAACAGAGTCTGGTTAGCTCTTAAAAACACCCAAGAATACTGTCTCATAAAAATTAGTTGAGAGCATCTCGATAATATCCCTGCTTTAATTCGGGACCCCAGAAGAGTCCCAATAAAGAGCTTGAGACATGGTAAGGAAGGAGGAGGGCTGGGGCAGCTTCCAGTAAAACTCTTCTGAACTAGGTTGACTCTACATGGCCACGACACTAGACAACATTCTTTTATTTTTTCTCCTTAAATTCCAAGAAATAATAATTAGAATAAATCTAATTATCTAAAACTAAAATAAAGCTCAAAGGTTTATCGATTAAGACGTTGCCCTGTAGGACTAAAACTTCACAAAGAAACTTAAGAAAGTATCCCAAATAATAGTATCTGTGTGTCACTTGTCACTTAGCGTAAACTTAGTGTCAACTTTCTCTTTCTTACATTTCATTTTAAATGGCCAGAATAATAAAACCTTTTAATAAGAAGTTAAGAATTCATCTTCTTCACTAGAGCCACAGAAATGCACTTCGATCATCTTATCATTAAAAAACTCCATCACGTCTAGGACCAAAAAATCTCTGGATGACTACTCTTTTCTAGATATTCTGAAACAATGTAGACGTGTACAGAGGATATTTGAGGCAAATATTAAAAGCAAAGGTGGGTTTCCAAAGACCCCTCTAAACTAGGAAGAAAATGTTTCCTTCCGTAGCTTAAGCTTGGTAGGACACGTAGCTCACTTGTCAGTTAGTTTACATTTGTTTTGCTTTACAAAATAATCACTTAAAGGCATTCACCCAAGTACACCCGTGAAGACCCTTCATACCTTGGTTTCCGTGGGATTCATACTGGAAGACTTGCTGGTGGAAGGAGAAGCAGCTGACGCCTAGAAAGTAAAGAAACAGAAAGTCCGATTTTGGTTAACCTACAAATACTTTGTCTCTCCACGCCTCTTAGCCATACTTGTTCTTTACGTTGGTTTTCCCTCTTCTAGAGGACAACTCCCACAAAACCCCAGTAGGTGATATCGCCCAGAGGCCAAAAGCCTTTATAACCACATCAAATGGGTTCAAATTCTGAGCATACTACTTATTAAATAATCTTGGGCCATTTTCTGATCTTCAGTTTCCCCTTTCTCAATTTTTCTTTAGTAGATAACCATCTTGGAAGTTTCTTACTACCTGGTACATAAGTGCTCCGTAAATATTTTAATTATTGTCTGTATTACTTTCCGAAAGAACACAGGCTTTAAAACTTGACAAGATTTTGTTCAAATGCAAGCTCTGCCAATTACAAGCTCTGTGACTTTCAGCCTTAGTTTCCCAGCTATATAAAATGAGGCCAATAATGTCTCTTTTGCAGAATTTTAAGTATTTGAGATAATAATATATCCAGCATTTTGTAGGTGTTTATTAAATTACTAATGCATTATTCCTAAGATATTACACAAGAGAGAAGGCGCAGGACATAGTGCTGCAAAACAGACTCAGAAGGATCAAGAACTGTCCTTCCAGTGTCACATAAGGGAGAGAAGGTGGGAGTGGGGTTGCAAAGGGGATACTGCTATATTATCTATCTCATCCAGGCCTCTCCTGGAGGGCAAGAGGTGATGAATGGTAACTGAAGTTTCAAGATACACCATTCCTCAGGAAGCAAGCGGGCAGTGGGATTAGTCCCTGCAATCTAATCACCCAAGTAGTGGGATGTGCGTATGGATATTTGCATGGTACTGACTACTATCCTAGTACATCACCCTGGTTAATAATAAATCAATCACTACCTTTGGGAATTCCAACCTAGGCTCATTTAAACCTCTTTAATACTTGAGTCTGTTAGGTTTTAGAGCTTAGGGATTTCACCTGGTGTAAGTTGCCTTCTTAAGTAACCCGCTGTCAGTAGACAGCTGCTGCCCTGCCAATAATACCCAGAACCTGTCTCTGATGTCTGGCCCCAAGCCATTTCAGAAGCTAAGTCCCAGGACAGCATGAGCCCATCCTGGCTGGTCCCCTAGCTCCCCCACCCCAACACACTACCATTCAAGGTGATTGTATGAACCTACTATAACCCATGGCCCAGGAACAAAATCACCTTCCACACAGACCTACTTAACGTAGAACATGTTGGTGCTATGAGTAAATTACCACAATTTACAGATAAAAAGCCCAAAGTTTTAGTATATTGATTTTTCTTTTTTTTTTTTTAAGATTTTATTTATTTGAGAGACAGAGAGACAGAGATAGTGACAGAGACAGTGAGAGACAGCACGAGTGGGAAGGAGAGGGAGAAGCAGGGTCCCGCTGAGCAGGGAACCTGATGTGGGGTTCGATCCCAGGACCCTGGGATCATGACCTGAGCCAAAGGCAGACACCCAACCAACTGAGCCACCCAGACACCCCAGTGTATTGATTTTTCAAACAAACCATATGAACTTTATTCCTGAGCACTCTTAGACACCAGTAGGGCACCCCCTCACTCCAAAATATACCAAACCTGGTCACTGGAGCAGGCATGGCGCTGTCTCCCTCACATTCTCTTTGGGATAAAGAGCAGGAAGATGTACCAAGGTAGATTTTCCCATCAAATTAATAGACAAATACATAAATATTCATTTTTCCTTAAGATTTTTTTTAATTTGTGAGAATTAACGTACCCATTTGCCACAGCCCATTCCTTCAGTGATTTCCTTCAATTATATAAAATCAAAGGCCAAACACTCTACATAAAAGTCATTTTTAGGGGTGCCTGGGTGGCTCAGCTGGTTATGTGTCTGACTTTTGGTTTGGGCTCAGGTCATAATCTCAGGGTCATGATCTCATGGGTAGTGAGATCAGATCCCCATCAGGCTCTGAGCTCAGCAGGGAGTCTGTCTGAAATTCTCTCCCTCTGCCCCTCCCCCCTCTCTAAAATAAATAAATCTTTTTTAAAAAAGTGCATTTTAAAAAGAGCAAACCTTTAGGTAAACATTCTTTCTAAACCTCTGTTTATTAAAACATTCCTGAAATCATACAGCCTTGGAGTTTCTAATCTGCCTTACTACTTTATTAAGCAACAGCTGGATGTAATCCTCAAATCCTATAGACTTTCAAAGCCCCGCCCCCCACCTGAGAACAGTAAAATCTACATGGATAGCCATCAATAAGCATGGAGAGGTAATCATGGGAATTTAGCTGAAGGCCTTGGCCACACCTGTTCTCAGCATAGACCCCTCCATGGAAGTTCTATCCTATCACAAAGCCACTAAATATTTTGAAACTTAAACAGGAAAGCTACTTCATGGGATCTGAAAATAAGGAAAATAATCCCACCTTATTGTGAACCCATTCAATTCCCCGAACCGTGGTGTGTTCTATTTTATTTTATTTATAAAGACAATGAACTTTTAATATTTGCTATCTCTGGGGGGTTGAATACATTTTCATTTTAAATCTTCTGTACTATTTGAATATCTAATCATGGGTGTGAATAACTGACAGAATTTTTTGAAAAGTTTATCCACAAAGCTTTGAACTGAAGAACTTCAAAGATAAACCTTAGATAGGTTTTTAAGCAGTTGGAGAAAGCACCATCTCATAGAGGTTAAGTGCCCTGTCAAATTTTCCACAGTTCACTGGCTCCACAAATATTTATTTATCCAGCACATAGTTTGTGCCAGCTACTATGTCAGGTGACAGGAACACAGTGGTGAAATTGCTAGACATGTTCCTGTCATTGCAGAACTTTCAGCCTCATCAGAGAGGCCATTAATAGAATATCCACTGCAATAATTACTTGTGGTAAGCGCTATAAAGGAAAAATCACAGACTCCCATGCAAACAGAGACCTGGCAACCAGAGTTAGTTCATGACACAGTTGGGACAGGTGATGCTGAGGAAGTGACGCGGAGATTCAAGGATGAGGGGGCATCACACAGGCAAAGGCTGGGGGCGGAGGGTGGGGAGCGCTCTGACCGGTACGTGCCGGGGCTGGGACCTAGGCCACCTGACTCTACCTCAATGACTCTCTGCTGCAGGACCTACCACCCAGGCAGTCCGCTTAATGTCAAGGGGCAGACAATTTCAAAGCACAACCATCAGAGCTCATAATACCAAACTGTCTCCATGGGATTAGTGTGTCCATCAGAGTGACGTGTGATAACAATACTCCCTCTCAAATGACCCACGCAAATCTCTTCACATCTAGAGTATTATTAGTCATCTATAAACTTAAAACATGTATCAGGGTAACAAAGAACGAGAAAAAGTACATTATAATCATACTCCACCCACGGATTCGACAATTGCTATTTTAAAAGCAATGAGCTGGCCGCTGAGCATACACAAGTGACGAAGACACCAGCTCTGCCTTGAAAGAGTTCAGAGTCTGGAAAGATAAACCAGCAGCAGGTTTATGTGACAAATGAAGTGCTCTAACAGAGGTTGGAAAAGAATCCTATGCGACAAATGTCTGAGTTCTAAGCTTCAGGACCACCTCAAATAATCTTGCTGTATTGTCAAGTTGCATTAAAATAAACCAATGCTGATAAGAGAGAGTAACTGCAACCTAGAAAAAAAGATTTAATCCTGTACTTAATCAATATGACATACTCAACAAAATCTCTTTAGATCTGTTTACTTGCTACAGGCAGAAATTTGGAAATTTACTGCAGTAAACAATTACAGATAGGACGGGAGGATGGTATGCTTTTAAGACCCTTGGAAAATAGAAGCTGCTTTCCTTCAGATGCCCATCAACTGATGAATGGATAAAGAAGAGTGGTATATATACACAATGGAATATTACTCAGCCATCGAAAGAATGAAATCTTGCCATTTGCAACGATGTGGATGAAACTAGAGGTATTACGCTAAGTGAAATAAGTCAGAGAAAGACAAATACCACATGATTTCACTCATGCAGAATTTAAGAAAGAAAATGGATGACTACAAGGGGTAAACCACAAAACCAGAAAACATACCATAAAACAGACGCTTACCTACAGAGAACAAACTGAGGGTTGCTAGAGAGGAGGTGGGGGCGTGAGTTAAATAGGTGGTGGGTTTTAAGGAGGGCACTTGTGATGAGCCCTTACCTATTATGTTAGTGATGAATCACTACGTTCTACTCCTGAAACCAAAATTACACTACATGTTAACTAATCGGAATTTAAATAAAAACTCTCACCAACCAAACAAAAAAAGAAACCACTTCCCTTTTTCACATTTTTTGCAAAGGGCTCCCGAAGTCTAGCCTTTCAGCCCTCTTACCCATTCTGGACAGATTAGTCTTCCTGCATGGCACGCTCACCCACATCTAAATTAGAACCAGTAGGGACGCCTACTGCCCACTGAATCACACAGAAATCCTTTCTCTTGCCTTTAAAGACCACCCGCCCCCGCTCTAATCCCTCCCCATCTCCCAATGCAGAACAGCAGCTCCAAGCAGCCTGCCACCCCTTTCTCAGAGCACACCTCACTCATCGCTCCCTTGCTATTTTATTCACACATGTGTTTCTGGTTTGCTTTTCTTCACAAAATACTCAAACCCTGCATACCCTTCCTTTCAGGTGTATCTCGCTAGCTCCCAGCCCTAGCATTAACTTCCAGCATTACAACCACCGCGAGCTGTCCCAATGGGCATCTTCTGTGTCCACTTCCAGCACTTTCTACAATCAGGTATCCGTGTCACTGCCTCAGGAATTGTTCCTCCACTAGAGGGCGTCCCTTTAGAAGAGCCGTCTGTTGGGTCCACTCATCAGCTGACCCCATTCTTACCCATGGCAGGTTTCTGCCCATGGCTTTTCCTTGATTCTGCAGGCTGTCTAGTAAGGAGCAACCTCAAGCATCGTGTGGAGCTGGATGTGACTGCAGACGGTTGTGAGCTCACACACAGCCCCTGCTGAATGGGCCGGACTGGGCAAATTAAGGGATCCCTTAGGAGTGTCTGGGTCCTAGAGGGTTTGCTCATCCATTCCACTGCCATTAAATCCGGCTGATGAAAAAAAATTACTTCCTCAGCTCCTTAGTTCTCTGTCTACCACAAAAACAGAGTCCCCTCCCTTGCCTGGGGTGCCAGAAGACTTTCAGTTCTTGGCAGGTGCTGTCAGCTGGCTTGACAGAGTCCTCCTTACCTTCCCTCACATCATTCGACCTCACCTTGCTCTCTTCCCAGCCCTGGCTGGCGTGGTACACACAGTGGGCCAGCAGATGAGTCAACGGGTGCTCCTGGGCCCAGCCCATCTTCCTGTCCCCACCCCTCCCGGGCAGCATCCCTAGGTCCTCCCACCACAGCACAAATCACCCTTCCCACATCCGGCTGCCTCTGCTGTGGAGCCTTAGTAGAACACCTGCCACACGTACGCACATGCCTCTTCCACCTGCTGACCCACCCACAGTTCCATTTTGAATCCCTGACCGTCTTCTCCCTCATGGCTGCTATGCCAAAGCAACTCCGACCTCTCTCCCCTGCTCTCTGGACCCGTTTCCTTCTGGAAGCCTCTTCTGATTGCTCCATTCTTCCCTGTGTTTCAACCTCAGTCACTAGCCCTCCGCCTTCTTACACTATTGCTCCCTCAGAAAGCTGATTTCTCCCAGGACTTTAACTACCATTCATTATGTGAACAGTCCTCTATTCCTTTCCGGGAGCCCTACTTTATCACCAGACGACATTATTTTGCCTAAAATGAGGATATCGAGAAAGACAGATGCAGGTTTCACTCCCTGCTCCGGCGCTTCCTAATCCACATTAACCTTCCGCAGCCTCCATTCCCACAGCTGTAAAATGGGAGTAAAACCACCTGCCTCTGGAGCTGCTGTAAGAGCCACATGACACAACGGAGGGAACTCATCTGGCCCTGAACCACCTGGGTTCGGGTCCAGGGCTGCTTCCAGTCCTCATCACCATTCCGTCCTTGTCATTTCTATTGCCACCCACACTCCTATTCTAATCACGTACCTCCCACACCCGGATTACATCAAGGCCCTCTAATAGTTTCCATGCCTTGTTCTCCCCAACCCACCTACCCCATTCTCTAGCTTCCATTTCTTTCTACGGCTGCCTACTTTAACTGAAAAAGTGTGTAGCATATTCTGTGATGAAAGAGTAAGCTCCCAAGTTTCACACTGTGTCCTAGATAAAGTCCAACGTCTTCTGCCCGAACTCTAGACTCTTCACTACTCGGCCTAACCTACTTACTCCACTCTACCTCTCACTACGACCCACACCACATCTTCCCTCCAGCTAGGATGGTGTCCTTCCTGTCTCACAGGCAACTCATCAGGCAGCATAACTCACTGGTTAAGAGTGTGAGGGGGGCTCTGGGCTCAAGAACGTCTCGTGGAATTTCAGCTGACAGTGAATTCATGTGCAACCTCAAATAAGTTACTGTGCCTCAGTGTCCTCATCTATGAAATGGGAACAGTAATAATTCTCACCCCATACGGGTTAAGAATAAGTCAGCTAATGTACATGAACTAGTAATAACATTGTTTGGCAAATGGTAAGCAAGGGGCAAACGCTAGTTATTATTACCACCACCATCACCATCATGCTCCATTCCTTCCCTGAGGCTCTCATCTTGCCCTACGAAGGCTCTTCCCTGCTCAGGCCCCACCCATCCCTACCCTTGAGGATTTAGCTCAAGATATAACACCTGAATCTGCTTTAGCTCCTGCTACTTTCTCAGCCCCTAAACATGTTTGTACTTCTCACCTGGACACTTCCTCACCTGCTGTGTTGAGGGTTCCTGTGCTCATTTCTAAGTACATGTCACTTGTTATCAGTGAAGCTATAAAACGATCATGAGACAGGGGTCATTTCTGCTCCCCACAATGTCTACTACAGTGCTAAGTATATAGTAGCAGAGAGGAGCTAAAAAAAACAAAAACAAAACAAAAAAACACTGTTGAGAGGTGCCTGGCCAGCTCAGTCAGAAGAGCTTGCAACTCTTGATCTCGGGTCCTGGGTTCAAGCTTACATATTGGGTGTAGCGATCACTGAAATAAATCATTACTGATTCCAATCTTTGTTTCCATTTTCCAATCATCAATTAAAGTTTCATTTTAACAAAGATATAGGTTTTGTTTCTAAAGACTAACTTGTTTTAGGAAGAGAGTGACCTTGACCAGGAGCAGCGGGAGGGGCAGAAGGAAAGAATCTCAAGCCGACTCCCTGCTGAGCCCAACACAAGGCTCAATCTCAGAACCCTGAGATCAGGACCTAAGCTAAAATCAAGAGCCCGACACAACCAAATAGGCTGCCCTGGAGGCCCAAAGATAGCGTTTAATACCTCTCGTTTTTTAGGCTAGAATTGGGAACATAATTAATACATTAGAATACTTAAGTTTCAATCTTCTGGCTTCTCAGTGGCCCTGACTCCAGCAAGCCTGTTAAGCATCTAGTTTCCCATAAGGGAATACCATGCACCCTACAGCGTTATTGTGAGGGTCAAGTTAAACACCAAATATTAGGGCAATTTGGGCAAAACACAAAATAAATATTAAACATTTTCTAAATAAATGATTTTTAACTTTTATTTTTATTTTTTTATTTTTATTTTTTTTATTTTATTTTTTTTTTTTAAGATTTTGTTTATTTCTTTGACAGAGACAGCCAGCGAGAGAGGGAACACAAGCAGGGGGAGTGGGAGAGGAAGAAGCACTCCCAGCAGAAGAAGCCTGATGTGGGGCTCGATCCCAGAACGCTGGGATCACGCCCTGAGCCAAAGGCAAACGCTTAACCACTGCGCTACCCAGGGGCCCCGATTTTTAACTTTTAAAACTAGTTCCACTAGATGCACATAAGAAAACCAAATCATCTGTTACTGAATAAATAAGATTATTTTTAATAACAATCTCAAATAATGAAAGAGAGAAAATAATGGATTTTTTATAAAGAAGTTCTTTCGTCACGAACTTATAAGACAGACCTGAACTTGAACTCCACAAGGTCAGGGGCCATGCCTGTCTCAGTTGCTGCACATCCCCAGAGCCTGGCAACAGCAGTTGCCTAACAAGTTATTTGTTAAATAAATTATGAATTTGTGCATGAATAAACACAAGAGTATTATCTGATGGCTCAAAACCAATCTTACATAAGTTTTACTCAATCATCAGAAATTTTATTCAAAGCACAAGCCAGAAAACTGGTTAGAAAAACATAATTCAAACATCTAGTCATTTCCATCACTACTATCTTCCAAAGGGAGTTGTACACCTTTAAAAAACACATATATACACACAAAAACAGCCCTAAACCACTTTCTCTACGACACCTGGAACAAACAATGGCCAGAAGAAGGGCTTTCTGAGGAAAGCACGGACATTCCTCAGAAACACCATTTATGGACCCAGGTTTACATTTTTCTTTCTGTAATGACCTGATTATTCACTTCAGGAAAAGAATATTCAGAGGTTTAAGTCTGTCCATTGCTCGCCATGCTGTCACACCATGACATACATTCTTCCGATGCCTTTAATTATTCAGCGTAATAATGATGTTCTTAAGGAGGCCTCCAATACAGTCACCTAACAAAGAACGTGTTTAACTGTGACACAAAACACGATTCCAATGAAACATAAACAATGAATCATCTAGGAATGAAGTGGGGCCATCTCTGGGGGGAGAACACACAGATCTACTTTGTGCCAGAAGACTTGCTTAAGGCACCCACTTACACCCCAGTGTGTACATAATACGAGATAAGGTTGATTGTGATAGGATCTTAAGTACAACGTGATGTTACAAGAGACGAGAAGAGGGAGAATACTTCTGAGACGGGTGTTTGGAAGATGGTCAGGAAAGGCTTCACAGGAGAGAATGAAACTATTATCTAACTATTATCTACAGAATCTCCCATGTGCCGGAAACGGTGACGGTGACAGGTGCTTTGCATATCTGATTTCAGCGTATTTTCAAAAAATCCTAGGAGGTAACCATTATTGCCTGCATTGTATAAGTGAGGAAACTTAGGCTCAGAGAAGTTAAGTAACTTATCTAAGATTTCACAGTTAAGAAGGGCTTGGATTTGAGCACAGGACAGTGATGGCCATGACCTTTGCTGTACAAGTGGACTCCTCTTTCTCCAAAAATTAAAACACTTGGATTAAAAAAAAAAAAACGAGATAGAGGCTGAGACGGGACAGTCACTCCAGGTGAGCAAAACAGCTTGAGCAAGCCTCAGAGGCGGGAAGAGATACTCGGTCCTGACTGCAGTAGGCGAAATGGAGTAGAGTGCTGCAAACTGAGGCAATCGGAACACTACCTGCGGGAAACGGGGATTCCTTCTCAACTGCACATTCACGAAATATATTAAAAGGGACACGGAGACTTAAGATAAAAATAGAAGTCTCAGCTCTTCTTGCTCTGGGAAGTGGAGAGCACATGAAGTTTTGGCCCCTGATGCAACATGTGGGCAAACCTCAAAATAAACATCCAAATGTTGCCTGGCAACCACAACAATAGCCAGGTCTCATCTGTGAGCTAAATCCACGCCAGAGATTACAGAAGTTTTGGCCACACCCTGTGAGTGACTGATTATAAGGTTTGACACTGGGCCACCCCAAGTGCTCAAAAAAAAAAAAAAATCCACAAAAGGCATGAAGTTGAACTTCGGGTACAAGGCAACTTTCACTGCTTTGCACACTCCGGTTTTCCAGTGTTTTTGTTTCTTTCCTGAAATGGTAATTATTTTGTGGGCAAAGGAAAGGACAAGCCACAGAGCCCTGTTCAGTTATTCTAAAGAGTAGAAAGGCAGCTTTTTTTCTGAAGTTGTGTTCATGCGTCTAGGGATCCTAGGCATGAAATCATTCCAACTGTGTCTGACTTTGCCCAAGATAAAGCAGAGAAGTTAGACCTGAAAAAGACAGCCTATTTTCTTCTTCTTATCTCTACCCTAGAAAAGGTCTGTCGGCCCAGAATTTTCATGACTGTGAGTCAAGCAATTTCAGCATAATGAAAGATACATAATGAACAGTGAGGAAGACTGACTGCTCTTGACAAGCTGTGTGACCTTGAGTCTTAACCTCCCTGGAACACGGTTTCCTCATCGGTAAACTGTCAGGCTTGAGAATTCTATAGTTCAGCAACTCTGATATTCTACGCTACAATGATGTGAAGCTTATTACATAATGTACCCAATGATAGATGGTCAAATGGGAAATAGGGGAGTTTAGCCTCTGGAGTCCCACATACCTGGAGTCTAATTCCAGCTGTGTCACTTCAGCAAGCTGCCCAACTTCTCTAAATGTGAGTTTTTAATTTGTTAAATGTGTATAAAAACAGTGAGGATTAAATGAGGGTATGTTTACAAAGTCTTGGCTCAGTGCCTAGCACATGGTAAATCAATTCAAATCAGTGATTTTCGAAAATTTTATTAATATCAACAGCCTCAAAAGTTTCTCCTTCTTCAGTCTCACCATGGTAGAGCAGTTCTGTGGTGACCCCCGCTTTGAGAGTTACGTACTGTTATTTCCCTTTCTTAAGGAAGAAAGGTTACTATTATTTTACGTTATGGAATTTTCTTTGGATCTATGTTCTAGATAAAACGGGAACAGGAATCTTGGTAGCAGGAGCACAGATTTTTACAAATCCTAAAAGATTATGCACTCATTAATGTATATATGGTTACTGATGGCATGATTATTATTAAAAAAACATTCTAAGCTCTGCTGAACAACTGTCTCAGAGCCTTTCAGCTTGGCTTCCATTGGGTTTTCAAACTCATTCCTTCCTGTAGACCTAAGGGAGAGTGAGAAAACTTGAGAACTTTTATAAGTCTTTGTGTTATAAAATCAACTTCCAACCTCAATTTCTACAAGGAGGACAGACTCTAACAGGAAACGAGAGGGAGCTTACGAAGAACTAATCATGTGGGAACTGAAATGGGCCTGTCACACAACATCTAGCTTCCCACTGAAGCACGTTCTTAATAAGAAGCCTTAAATAATAAGGGTAACAAAGATGCCTTGTCCAAGCTGATGTTCAAATAATCAAAATGGAAATGTAACATGAAATCAAATGTCATTCCAGAAACCACATAAGCAAAACAAATTCACACATGTCTGCTGATAGCAAGTTTAAGTTTTTCAAATACTAAAGAGGGAGTGGTGTTTAGTGGTGAGAATGGCTCTGTAGGCAGACACTCGAGTTTGAATTCCAGCTCTGCTACCAGCTGTGTGAACTTGAGCAAATGCCTTAACTGTTCTGTGCCTCAGTTTCCTCGTCTATAAAACAGGAATAATAATAACAGTACCTTTCACTGCATTTTATCCCACTTTCCCCAAGGGAAAAAAAGTCAGTGAAATAGAAGAATGGATTTTTAAAGTAAGCTTCTTTAGAAACTGATGTAACTTGATCATTTGAATTGATGAACACTGCTGCTTATCTAAGTAAAAAGTTCTGTATTTCCTGAATGGTGAGGGACTTCTCAGGGAAGTACTATTTAATCTGCAATTTAAAAATTACATATTCAAAAATAGCTAATTTATCCCTCTCTGCTGCCTACTTAAACACCTAAAAAAACTCTGTCAACAAAACTATCATTTGCTAATTCCAGTGCACAACATTCTGTTTCACACAAGCAGGAAACCTCATCCATCAGAGAATTTCAACCGTATTAAGATACTGAGTATAACAAAAGGGAACATAATATTGATTTCTAGTGCTTTTTTTGAATTTAGATACATATTCATCTTTCAGTTAAACTACCTAGATATAAACTACTGAGTGGAAGATATTATAAGACTAGCCTACTGAAAAGAACATTACAATCAAATAAAACCCTGCTATCTGTGTGACCCAGGGTAAATTATTTAATCTCTCTGAGCCTTAGTCTTCTCATTTATAAATCTGTCCTTGTACCCTCTTACCTAGTTGCAAAATATGCAAGCAACTCTTTAAAATTTTTTAAAGTTAATTTTTTTTAGTAATGTCTATTCCCAATGTGGGGCTCAAACTCATGACCCCAAATCAAGAGCAGCGTGGTCTTCCGACTGAGACAGCCTGGTGCCACACAAAATTTATCCTCTCAAGAGGATGAAATGAAGCCTTCTGTAAATCACTTAGCACACCAGTTGTTTGATAAATTAATAAATGGTTGGTTTCTTTCTCTTTCCATTTAAAGTATCTAGATCCTGGAGAGCTTCTCCAAACGACATACATACTACTGGACCTAACCCCTCCCCCAGAGCATTCTAGAATTATTTTCAGATTATCAGCACTACCTAGAATGTTCTTTGTTAAGCTTTTATTTATTTCCTATTGATTGTCTCTCCATTTTGAATAGCAAATGAACCTTCAGTTCACTGGTCTGTAGGAGAATGTGGAGAAGTTGTACATACCCAGAGAAGATGTGGTTTATCACTAGTTCAATTGGAAATCAATTGGGGTATTGTGCAAAGATTTTAATTGCAAATATTTGCAAACATCACTGTTTATCACTTTCAGTCTCTGGAAATATTTGAAGAGGTATAAGAATATGACTATCAGAAGGACTAGAGAAGGAAACAATTCTAATTTGTGAGGCTAGAAATCCTGTCTCACCACAAGAACATTATTTGAGAATAATTCAGCACCAATCACTGCAATAATTAAGCAAGTGAAAGCCTCAAACTCAATAGCCAAAAGAAGTTAACCCTTCCTTTTGGATCTCTGAATATTCAGCAAGGGGATACATTGTTTCTTAGTGATATAGATACTTTATGGTAAAAATCCCATACAATAATTTCTTGATTGACTGATTTAAAATTCAAGTGTACAGTAAGATATCATATGGATGATCATTTAGTTTTGTAACACTGCTAGGGAAAAACAATCACTAATTTGAACCGCTGAAACTTTATGCAAAATACATAGGTATTTGCAATAATTTAAACATTCTGTACTAAAACTGTGCATAAGGCAACGTAACTGGCCAAGCTTTAACACCTTAGCTCAGTGATTCCTGGACCAGGAAAAGTCACTCACAGACAGTATGGGGGAGGAGGGAGATAATGAACACTCAAGAAGCCTGTGAAAGGGTAACAATGGGAGGAAGAGAGAAAAAGGGTTGTAGACTGAAAAGGTGTAAGCCTCTCAGGTGATTCTGAAACTCTTTGATATTGAGAGAATCACTGCTTTAGACAGTTTAAAACAAGATGGCTTTACAGCGGTCAGTGAAATATCAACTATTTTCTACCACCTATAATCCACTGGCACTTTTTTCTTGGGGACAAACTTAGTCTCTTCATACTTTCATTGGGTTAAAAGGAAGGAGCCAGACTACATAAGATATTAGGATAGATTCAAAAAATTATTTTTCAAAAATACTTTCCAGCCAGTTTTTAGAGGAAGATTTTTGGTGCTGATATTCCCAGCCGAGGTTAATGAAGAGCCTAGATGTTCCCTAAAAAGACAGCCCTGCAATACCTCAAGAATATCTGTCCTCTCCAGTCTGTGTGTTCTAAAACCCAGGGACACTCGATACTTGTGATTACACGGCCTACCTCACCCTTCCTACACGATAAGGCAAGAGTACACAGTAGACATCATCAACCCCAATATTGCTATCATTTTAGAGGCAGGTATTTTGGACGAACAGAGAAACTCCTAATGCTACACACATCCAGTCTGCAGCTTGGCTGTAAGTGTATATATACATTTTTTGTTACATATATCTTTTTATATATATACTTATATGTGTATGTTAAAAGGATCTAATTTTCAAATGACTACTTGAGTTTTCAGAAAATAAATATTTGCCTATCTTTGTAGACTGGGGTCTAAAATTCAAATGCAATTATTTGCTAGGTGATGTGAATGAGTCTGTCAGGTCAGTATGAAGAGAAGGTGATGGGCTTTGTGACAAAGTAGAACATACATTCCCCATCTAAAGACTTTCAAACACTTAAAACACATTGTGCATGTCTAAAAATATAAGTTTGAAGTCTGATGGAAGAAGCCCTTTCTAACCCAAGTACAAAGAAATAAATACTGGATTAAATTGTGACATAAAAAACTAAAGACAGAGATAAGTAAAGAGATGGTGAATATAAAAGAGAAGGATCCTGGAAGATAAAAATTCTGGCTACCCGATTTGATTTCCTGCTGTAGACCAAGCCCCCGATGCATCTCTGTAAATAAAATATTATGAAAAGATGCACGTGTCAAAGCATGCAAGGTACCGTTCCATATCTTAGCGTGAGAATATTTATATTCCAGGATTCTGACAGTGACTAGCTATAGTAATGGAGTTATAGCAAAATATTTTATTTGCCATGCTGGATATAAACACAATTTTCTATTTTCACGATAAGGAGGAAATATAAAAATCACAGGTAACTGGGGCGCCTGGGTGGCGCAGTCGTTAAGCGTCTGCCTTCGGCTCAGGGTGTGATCCCGGCGTTATGGGATCGAGCCCCACATCAGGCTCCTCTCCTAAGAGCCTGCTTCTTCCTCTCCCACTCCCCCTGCTTGTGTTCCCTCTCTCGTTGGCTATCTCTCTCTCTGTCAAATAAATAAATAAAATCTTTAAAAAAAAAAAATCACAGGTAACTGAAAAATGTACAAATAATTCTACTCCCCGCTGTCCCCACTGCTTTCTCTGGCCACCCTCTTAGTATAGGCAATAAAGAAACACTACGTCATAGACTGAGCTCCCGGTTACTACGGAGGAACAGGGATCTCTGCCCCCCTCCACTAACAGCTCCGAGCAGAGCAACTCCAAAGGCTCTGAGGTCTGCTCTAGGTCTTCATACTTCTATCTCTTGTGCAGGGGACCTCAACCCATCGCAGAATCCAGAGAGTTTACAGAATCCAAAGGGTATGCTTGTATACTAAGCTGGCCACAATCTCTTACGGCAATTCTGAGTGAAACAGAATTGGTCTAGGCCCTTGCTTGTGGGTCATGAACACTAACCAGTCAGTTAATGAGGAAGCCTCGGTATGATTCAGAAGCCTGATCTCCTGTAGATAGCTAGAAGTTTTAGTAAATTCACTGAGATTTTACTGCACTGCTAAGGTCCGCCTCTGGCCTCTGGCCTACAGGAAGGCCCTGTATAAACCAACTTCCTTCTTAGAATGGTGGTTATCAAACTTGACAGGTGTACAAATTTATCCAGGGATTTCATTAAGCCATAGATTCCTTGTTGATTCTGACTGGGTAAATCTTAGGGGGAGCCTGGGAAATCTACATTTTTAAATAAGTATCCCAGGTGAATTTGATGCAAATACTCTCCAGGTGGCACATTATGAAACGCGGTCTTAGAGAATTCCAAGGGGGTGCAGCACATCCTAGGACAAGAACTGGGTGAGCCCTAGGGCCTGGAATTACCCTACTGGCCTGCATTCTGAAGACCAATAACCTTCTCTTTAGAGTGCTTTAACAAATCTCTTCAATTAAGGAGGATCTGCTTAGATGACAGTTACAGTCTTCATTCCTTAGGAATCCATCAACAACATATCTCTAAGGTATCACTACTTCTTAGGTGGAACTATTTACTTTTCCCCAAATGTGAGCTACCTAATTGGTCGGTCCAGTTTAAATTAAAAAACCCACAGTCTATGCTCTCCTGTTTACATATTTATCTTTGCATCTGCTTTTTCATTATGCTTTACAATGCTCTCAAACCACATGAATCTGGAATGTATGCCTTAGCACCAATGTGTCTAACTTTATAAGAGGAACATATTTAATCCTATAGTTTTTTTTTTTTAAGATTTTATTTATTTATTCTACAGAGATAGAGACAGCCAGCGAGAGAGGGAACACAAGCAGGGGGAGTGGGAGAGGAAGAAGCAGGCTCACAGCAGAAGAGCCTGATGTGGGGCTTGGTTGTCGCAAACAATCGCTCTTCATGTTTTCTATGTGAATAGCTTTTAAATTAAAAATGTTAGGGGCGCCTGGGTGGCTCAGTCAGTTGAGCATCTGCCTTCGGCTTGGGTCATGATTCTAAGGTCCTGGGATTGAGCCCCTTACCCCAGTGGCAGGCCACCTGCTCAGCAGGGAGCCTGCTTCTCCCTCTCATCTGCTCCTCCATCCCACTCCCATGCTCACTCTCTCTCTACGTGCATAAATAAAATCCTTTAAAAAAAGATGTTAGCCACCCAAAGTTTCTTAACAGGGTACTGTTTGGGCTGAGAATTCTTTTTTTGTTTGTTTTTCTTTTAAGATTTTATTTATTTACTTGAGAGGGAGCAAGAGTCCGAGTGAGAGAGCACAGAGGGAGAGGGAGCAGCAGACTCCCCACTAAGCTGGGAGCCCAACCTGGGGCTCGATCCCAGGACCCTGAGATCGCTACCTGAGCCAAAGGCAGATGCCTAACCAACTTAGCCACCCAGGCATCCCTGGGTGGACAATTCTTTTTTTTTTTTTTAAGATTTTATTTATTTATTCAGCAGAGATAGAGACAGCCAGCGAGAGAGGGAACACAAGCAGGAGGAGTGGGAGAGGAAGAAGCAGGCTCACAGTGGAGGAGCCTGATGTGGGGCTCGATCCCATAACGCCGGGATCATGCCCTGAGCCGAAGGCAGACGCTTAACCGCTGTGCCACCCAGGCGCCCCTGGGTGGACAATTCTTAAGTGAGCAGGACTGTCTCGCTCCCAGTGAATGCTAGAGCATCACCAAAAGCACACTCACATATTTTAAAATACCCTTTAATTAATTGGGTGCTACCTCCCCTGGTTAAGAACAAGTAAGCTAAGCTATTTTTATGGAAAGCCATAATTGCTCAGACCCATTATTTCCAATTTTTTTTTTAAGATTTTATTTATTTGTCAGAGAGAGAGAGTATAGGCAGGGGGAGCAGCAGGCAGAGGGAGAAGCAGGCTCCCTGCTGAGCAAGGAGCGTGATGTGGGACTCGATTCCAAGATCCTGGGATCATGACGTGAGCTGAACGCAAATGCTTTAACTGACTGAGCCACCCAGACATCCCCATTATTTCCAATTTCTAAGGGTACTTTACAACCTCTCTTAAGACATGCTGACTTCTGAGCAAGTCCATACACTTGGACATCAGCGATTTGGGCGGAGGCTGTGCATAATCCTACCGTTAGCAAGGTGATGTTGTTGCCCTGGTGCTCTCCTGCCTACACTACGCAGTAATAATAAATTATTAGAAAGTAACCGTAATACGTTTCAGAACAAGAAGAGATCAGCATAATCTGTATGAGAATAGAGTGGTGATAGTTATTGCTACATTTAGTGAAAACTACTGTGTTCTAGACATTAGCTGAGTACTTCACATAATGTGATACTAATGCAGCCATGAGGTTAATACTCTTATTATACCCATTTTACAGATGAAGAAAGTAAGAACCTGACCTCTTAACTACCACTCTGTATTGTTTCTCAGGACATATTTAACAGCTCTCTATAAAGTATCTTCCAAAAAATGAGCTTCAGGACATGAAAAGTTATCACATAGTTAAAGTCTCATTTGGTTACATAGTCTCATTTAGCTATGTTACTTCTGTTCTTAGAACGCCAGCTTCTTGCTATATTGTGTGAGATAGGATCCATACATTTGTATCCCCATAGCATCTACCATGGTTACTTCTGCATAGTAAGTGCTCAATAAATATTTCTTGAATTTAATAATAAATTTGGTTTTATCAAATGAAAAAACATCAATAGGAATCCTTCTTCTTCAAGCAATTCTGAAAACAATCAAGGAACCAAATTCACCACTAATACTATATAACCAACTCTTCTCATGCACTCGGAATCTGTTTTAAAAGCATGTGAACTGAGCCACAGCTAACATTTATACTTGGATGTGTTGCTTCATAAACACTATTGTGCAGTCTGCAAAGCTCACTTTTTGCTAACAGATACCAAGGGTCTTAGCTGTGCAAACAGGGATTCCCACTCCACCCTGATTGCTATTGGCCCCTTACCCTTTCTCCATTAGTCAGCAGATGCAGCCTTTCCAACTTCAGCATGATTTTGCTAAATGTCACTACTTTAATACTATATTGTCTTCTAGAACCCAGACATCACTCCCTTCCCACCACATTCCGAGCAACAAATATCTTTTTAAATACTGAAAAATCAGTGTGCAAAAGTTGATGTCCGTGACCACAAACAAAACATCAGGAAGAGACACTTGGTACTTATTCACCACAAAATAGTTTCCCCCTTTGAACAGCAGATGCCACTCCTTACCGACCTCTGCAATGCAGAGGTTTTTACTGGATAAAACACATCATACAGCAGAAAATTTCCAGAGTGGATGATTGACCATTCTTGTTCCTCTGATGTATAGGTGGGTTCCTAGAAGACTAATCAGAGAACCGAAGGTCTGGCCCCTTAAGGAAGTTTCCTGAACTCTGCCTTATTTTCTCAAGCTGTAAAATAGGAATAACGAATTTGCCTCTTGCCTGTTCCTGAGGAACACGGGGACCCTAACAGTCCAGAAGAGATTGTTAAATCTCTATGAAAACACCTTGCATTCTTGAAACACAGATACAAAGTACCTCTGAGGGACGTTATCTGACCACAGTCTCAGGTTGTGTTCAAGGAAACAGAACCAAAACATGTTACAACATATGCCACACCACACCCACTATGTATCAGGTACATGGAAAGGTTATACAGAGTGAGCTCATTCTCTAAAACGGAGGTCCGTACAGTAGTGAGGGCAGGGCTGGGGGGGGGGGGGGGGCGGGGATCCTAACCATAAAAAAAAAAAAACAGACATAGCTGCTGCTTTTCTCCTCTGCTTTTTTTTTCCAGGTCACACAAATCCCTGGTTTTGCAACCCAACCGCCTGCATCCGGTCACCAGACACATTCCCGACTGGAAACCTAGCCACAGTGTTACCGTCAAGGAGGGAGAGGTGGACAAGTAATACAACTGAACTCAGAGCCTAAATGGAAAGAAATGCGCCTTCGGGGTCAAGTGACAAGAACTCCGGTCCAAGCCGGGGGGAGGGGGGGGGCAGACGCAGGCAGCGAGTCTGGGCCGCGCAGGGCCTGGCGCGAGGGGGGCGGCTCGGGCCGCTCGCCTGGGAAGCGGACGCGGCCTCAGAGGAGAGCGGCCGAAATCAGTACTCACTCTGCGTCCGACTCCCGGGCCCAGAGACTTCAGAGGGGTGTGCAGGCTGTTTGCATTCCTGGCTGGGCTCGGCCCCCGCGGTTTCTGTTTAGAGCCTCAGCCCGCAGTGAGCCACGGGGCGGGGCGGTCCCGGGACGCGACGCACGCTGCTCCCCGCCCTCCTCCCCCGGAGGCGCCGCCCCGGAGCTCCCGGCGGGTCTGCGCAGCCAGGCGTCCTCTCCTGCCCACTCGTCTGGGGCAGGCATCCGGGAAGCTGGCTAACTCAGGAACGCCGCCTGGGATGCGGGCCACGCGCCGTGCGCGCCGTGCCTGCTGGTGGCAGAGGTCCCCCGCGCCCGCGCTGTCACCCTGTGACTCCGCGGGAATAAGGGAGCCAAGAGGGGCGCTCTTGCAAATATACGCCTCCAAAAATCTCTTTTTAAACTATAGAACAAATTAATAGTGACCATCACCAGGGATTCGCAAATACATTTCAAATAGTATAATGGATATTATAAAGGGCAGTTTAATAGAGTCAAAATTCTAAAGTACACCACATAATATATTATTGTGATTAAAAATATCAAAACAAATAATCAGAAAAATGGATTTTAAGCCAATGAATAAAATAAGAATTCATAGGTCCATACTGCTATAAATGAATGAATGAATGAATGAATGAAAAGGAAATGCTTTTTATTCTAGAAGAATGGCAACTAAAACAGAATGAATGATGGTGTTCATAGAAAAAAGTTAAGAAATTTTAAAAGAAATAAGGAAAGCCAGCTTTTCCCAAAGCCGCAAACCAGTCACAGTAAAGATTCTGGATGGAGCTTGGGGTGTGTCCAGAGGAGAAGGTGGTGGTCAGTAACTGGGGAACAGAGACCTCAGGCCCAGCTAGTGACAGCTGGGCAATGACTCAGTGCTGTATCTTAAGCAAAACTATCCTGGGATCATGAGTCTGAGGTGCTAGTTTATTTTTCAGCACATTAAAATATATAAATAATTATTAAAATAAAAACGCTTGCCTACTCAACACAGAGTCATCCCCCAAACCACATGTGCTATTGTGGGGTGAGGCTGACATTGAATGCCAGAACACACATAGTTTATCCAGCCTCTCACTGATCTTATGGTTGAGAACACTGGCACCTGAGAGGAGAGATATTTATACCAACACAGGAGGAAAATCACAAAAGAATTTTCTGATGGGTGCTTATTCCTTCGCAAATCTTCTCCCCTGTAGCTGGGAGAAAAGTTGCTTGTGTCCTCTCCTGTTTTAAAGGCCTAATATTGCTGAAAAACATATCATGATTCATTTGCCTTCCTGTTCAGTGAGGCAGTTCTCCTGTTTTTCTTTCTGTAGGAGGCATCTGCCAGTTGGCAGCTGGCCACACATTTGAAAACCCTCACTACATATTGATAAATTTCCCGCCTAATCAATACGCGCCTTCCCAAAGTAGAATCCAGAGCACTCACAATCCCAGATTCCCTTGTAACAGGGTTGAGGCATGTGACCTATGTGGGTCGACCTATGAGACTGGAAGTGAGCAATGCGAAGAGACCACTGCCCATCAAGAAATCTGTGTCTGACAAGGTGTATTAGTCTTCAAGATTGGCAGTGGCAGAGTTTCTGGCATCCGGTCCTCAATGTGTTAGGTGCTCAAGCTGTGGTGGCAGCAGCAGACGCTCCCATGGTGTGGCTGGGCCTTGTTCTTAGCTGTGAAACTTTAGATTCCTGCTGCTGGAGCCTTCTGGATCTTTCCACAAGCTACCCCTGCCATCCTTAAGAAATTCTACTTGGGTTTGAAACAGACTGGATTCCAGTTGGAACTAGCAGCTTTAACTTTAAATGTATCTTCTTAATAGCTTCTGCAGCCACATTCCCAATGCAAGTTCCACCTCGGTTTCCTCACCTGAACAGGAGGTGGTTATAATACCTATTGCCTGAGAACTCGGCCGGCCATATAATCACAGGACTGATTACGGCTCACAACTCTTTTCATACCGGCTTTAATAAAAGCATGAATCATTGCTGCAGCCTCATTAGTCCTCATTATTAATTTATCAAAAATCAAATATTAAGCACTAAACATCTTACAGTAATTATTTTGAGGTAGAAGGACCCATGGTTGCTTAAGCGCTTTGGGTCTTCCAAGCCCAGAACTGCAAGACAGAAGTACTATTATTCGTACACATAATTACCCATTGCTTAAGAATGCTCATAAAACAGTCCTGCAATACAGGGTAACCATTCTGTATCACACATCTATTATGCGTTACTTCAAATTAAATACTTAACTTTTCAGACAGACTGTAAAGTTTTCTTTATAATGGTAAAATTATCATTTATTTTACCTTTTAAGTTCAGCATGTCAAGAATCAAGAAAACCAAGACTAATTCTCACTGCCAATTATATTTACTATTTTGTCATGTCATGTGTCAGGGTAATATGATGTCGCCTGCGTGTGTTATAATAATTAATTGTATAATAAAAGGCTTCAAATGATCACAAATGTTATTACCCCCAGCTTTTCTAATTGATGCATGGGAATGACTTTTTCTTTAAAGTGATGATGATGTTGGAGCAGCTGGATGGCTCAGTTGATTAAGTGTCTAGCTCTTGATTTAGGCTCAGGTCATGATCTCAGGGTCCTGAGATTGAGCCTTGAGTCAGGCTCTGTACTCAGTTATCCCTGAGATTTTCTCTCTCTCCTCTTCTGCTCCTCCCCCGTCTCGTGCTAACTCTGTCTCTCTCTCTAAAATATATAAATAAAATCTTTACAGTGATGATGCTGTTGAGTTAAAGCCCTTTCAATCAGGCATCAAAAGAGGAAATCAGCAAGTGTAATATATACATACATACACACATATATATATATTTTTCTTCCAATACTCTATAAATGTTAAAGATATGAGAAAGAAAGGAGGGAAGAACAAAGCCCAGGGGAAACTAATGTTCAGGAAACTGATGAAGCAAACCAAGTCGGGAATCTATAGTGAGAAACTGCAACAGGAGAGAGAATAATGTAGGTAGTAGGAAGATGACCATGTTTTAGAAGCTAAGGAAAGAATGTCAGGTTTGACATTAAATAAACACTAAATATGTGGCTAATATGTCTCTACCTCCCACTATGTTTCCCCCCTTCAGCTTCCTGAGACAGCAGGGTTTGGGGGAGATGTCAACATTTTTTATAACCTCAGAATGACTGGATGATAACTTTGTGTGTAAAAAAAAAAAAAAAAAAAAAAAAAAGACAGAAAAGGGATTACTTCTTGTGGCTAACTTCAAGAGAAAACTGGGTGTGATTTTCTACAATGTACTAAGCACCACCCTGCCCAAGAGTTTAGATAATTCCAACATTTGGAAATCACCTGTAGATGATCCACTAAATCTCATAGGGCTGGGGTTTTCTAATGAGCTTCCTCATTTTTAGAGGCATAATTTAAGCATAAGTTAAATAAAAGTACTTTAAGACAGGACATACTTGAAAAAACTTTTTTGGTTCCAGACAAACAACAGAGTATGAGGCTAACGAGGGTAGTCATAGCAGAGACACATTTTCCCAGCACCTACTAAATGCCAGGCTCAGGGCTAAGAGTTTTATACATTTTATTTTTATTTTATTTAAGCCTCTCGGCAGATCTGTCAAGAGTAGTCCTATCCCCATTTTACAGGTGAGGAAACTGAGGTTCAGTGGGGCTAAGTAAGCTTGCTAGTAATAAGTGGCAAAGAGGTCAGTCGGGTTTGGCTGTGCAGAAGACCTCTTACCCATACTGAGCATGGATGCTGTGGTGTCCCCAAATCTGTTCAACTCTGGCCAGCTCCTTCTCATTTCTCAGCTGGACTTTGGTTGGTTTGGGCACCATTTAGGGGCCTGCAGAGCAGCTGGGCCTCCAAGAAGCGCTAAAATATGAACTCTTAACCAAGTAAATAACCTATCTGAGAAAGTCCGCAGACCTCCATAAGAAAGCCACCAGTTTTTTGTTTAGTTTTTGTTTTTTTGTTTTTTTTTTAAAAGATTTTATTTATTTACTTGACAGAGATAGAGACAGCCAGCGAGAGAGGGAACACAAGCAGGGGGAGTGGGAGAGGAAGAAGCAGGCTCATAGCACAGGAGCCTGATGTGGGGCTCGATCCCAGAACGCCGGGACCATGCCCTGAGCCGAAGGCAGACGCTTAACCGCTGTGCCACCCAGGCGCCCCACACCAGTTTTAAAGGAAAATGCTTACTTAAAATAGTTGTATAGACAGTCCTGAAGTAAGTTAAGGTTTTTGATGATCTCAGACATGACACTGGAAGACCACAAGCTGAAATGGGCTGAACATAACTATTTTTAAATGTTGAAAACCACTAGCTAAAATTGTAGTCTTTTGTTTTGAAATATCTTGTTTCAGTGATTTTTATAAGTTGCAAAGCTCTGAAGTGCTGTGTTACCAAAGAATGCTCAGTTAAGAGCTTCTAGAGGTCCAGCAGCACCGAGGACCCTGTATGAACAGGAAACCTGGGTTCAAACCCCACCTCCCTCCTACTGGCTTTGTGATCTTGTCAAGGCTGCTTAACCTCACTGAGCCCTGGTTTCCTCAGGTATAAAGGAATAATAATTATAACATTGTGAGGAGATTACATAAGATAATGACACTGAGCATTTAGCAGAGAGCCTGGTGGGGCTAATGTGCATGAAGAGAATCTGAATTATTTTCTGACGAGATGAGAGCACTGTATTTCTACTCACAGCATGTGTCAAAGTCCTATATTATTTATAGATATTATGATAATATTTATTGGACACTTATATGCCAAGGAGAATTAAAGCACAAATGGTTTTACTAGGTTTTAAATCCTTCAAATCATTATTAAGATATTACATTCCTCTCCCCACCCCAAGCATAGAAATGATACTTTGTTCAAAACTTATTGACCTAAGGAATAACTGACCTTGGTGGCCGGGGCTGTTCCACCAGCATGGGTTCTGGAAGGTTGACTGCTTTCAAGGCTTGTTGCTTTTTTCTTAAAAATAAAAAATATTAGTTTCAATGGGGGAAACCGTCCTAACAATGTAGACAAGGCAAATTTTCATATCATTACAAATATTGTCTCAAGCAAACTTCAGACTAATATACTAGTAAGCACACACAAAAATAAATGTTTTTAAATTTTTCATCTCTTTGCCTGAAGACCATATAAGCACTGAAAAGGAAGAGGAAGTTGAATAAATTCCAATTGCTCAACAGTCAGTGATTCTGGAGAACTGCAAAAATCCTCACATGGGCAGCTGCCATTTCCTCCAAGGAACACTTCCAGAAACATCATCACTTGCTGTGGTGTGGGTGCTTTCCCTCTTACTGTGCTGGAGAAAGTGCGTGTTAGTACAATCTCTGTGGTGGGTGATTTAGCAATAAGTATCAAAGTAATTCTACTTCTAAAAATTTATCTTAGGGAAATAAGAAGAGAGAGCAAAAGCCTTTTTTTCTTCAAAGATATTCATCATAGTATTACCACATCAAAAAGCTAAACAAAATATAGGTAATAATAATGAATGTTTACTAACTACTTACCACGTGCCAGGCAATGATTCTATTAGAATAATATAATGAGGGGCACCTTGGTGGCTCAGTCGGTTAAGCACCTGCCTTTGACTCAGGTCATGATCCCAGGGTCCTGGGATCAAGCCCCACATCAGGCTCCCTACTCAGTGGGTAGCCTGCTTCTCTCTCTCCCCCTGCTCGTGCTCTATCTCTCACTATCTCTGTCTCAAGTAAAAATAAATAAAATCTTTTAAAAAATCAACAAAATTTCTAAAAAAAAAGAATACAATGATACAATATAATGATACAGTAATAATGCTTTAGTGAAAGTATCTATTTAGAGCATTATTGTAAGCACTCTAAGTGTTTAAAGTAAGATGTGTCATAACTCAATCTTTGTAGGAATCGATACATTGCTGGTACTATTGTTATCCTCATTTTATGGGTGAGGAGGCAGGAATGGAATGAGTACATAACTCGGACATCGTCACGCTGGTAAAAAAATAGGATGTCTGCTTCACTCCCTCTTCTCTTCCCTGTCTGTACTGCCTCCCACAACAGAGGGTTATGTTATGGACATCTACAGGATGAAGTATTATGCAGTTACTAAAAATCTGGTTTAGAAGAACATTTCATTAAATGAAAACATATTATGCATATTTTATATAAAGAAAAATCGGCTTATAAAATAGTACGCACGGTAGGATCACTGAAGTTCACGCGGTTATTTTCTGCAGTTAAGAGCGATTTTTAAAAATACTCTTCTTTGTGCTTTTTTGTATTTTCTTATATAACTACACTATTTCAACTGATAAAAGAACAATAAATGCAGGGCAGAGAAAAGGAAAGGTAACATACACAGCTTCTTTCTTACAAGGCCTTGATATATTGTTTCAGAGAGGTAAGCTTACAAACTATAAAGTTTTATAATGTCAACTGGTGAGATTACGCTCCAACAGCTAACATATGTGAACAATGTATCATAAGCACTGAATACAGGGGGGACAGTACTGCTCATACACAGCATATTAAAAAGCTGTATGTCAATACGGTAACATTTTTTAAAGTATATAATTGAGAGCAATCTGGCTTAATTCTTTAACATTTAGCAAGATCGGTATTTTTTGAAAATGTCTGCCCCGGAATCTTGGGCTGAAGGCTTCTTTTCCTTCAGGTTAAATATTGCCTCAGCAAGCAGAAAAGTCAAAACTTAGCTTGCTGTCCTCAGAGTATCATCTTTCCATGTCCAAGCCTGACCCCATTCAGAGCACTTCCGGAAGGTCACCGAAGCAACAGGCTGGACACATGCTCATGAACTGGGTATCCCAGGAGGCCTCCCAGGCATCTGCAGGAGTCCCAGGCTCCCAGGCATCACCTGCTGACTGAAGTCTCTCCCAAGCACACACGCAGCGCTATCGCCAAGGGAAGAAAAAAGTCTTAGATAAATGGGATAGAAATAAAAGAGGCTGTGAAAAAGGTAGAATTGTGACTGTGGTACAGGAGAGGGTGAAAGGAGCGGATGGCCTAAATTTAATCCAGATCACAAGTCTCTTTTCAAAATATAAAGTATATTAACAAATAGCTTCCCACAGCCATAATGTATACATGGATTCAGTGTAAGGGAGTGGACCTAAGAAATAAAGACAAGAACACAGCAGGGGGTTATTGATTTCAACCTCACTGCGCACGTCAACCTCCTCACTTTCCAGTGAGGAGACGGAAGCCCCGAAAGCTCAGGCCACCGCCCTGTGGGCCACAGCTGCCCTGCACTCCAGCTACTACTAGCCTTTGGTCTCAGCTACAATCAAGGAAGATCACGTTCTAATCCTGCCGTCGCAGCAGCTCCTCTCCACTGCGTCAAAGCCCCCATACCAGACCCTGGCTCTTCTGTAAATGAATTCCGCTCTAACACCACAGCTAGGATTTGCCCAAGAGAATTAAAATAACTTTTTTTTGGCTGAGTTATGAAACTATTAAGTTAAAAAAAATCACTATTTGAACTTCATATATATGCTGATTTTTATTTTACCTTCATAAGAACTCAAGGTTTATTTTTTATTTTAATTCATTAACTCAGTATCTTTTAACTCAGATGAGGATCTCTCAGCTTTCCTATGGGTATGACCTGTCACTCCAAAGCTTGCCTTACCCTCTGACCCTGCATAGCCTAGCTTACAAAGGACTAATTTAGTTTAGCTGAAGCAAGAGTAGAATTTGTAAAAATGATCTTTTGTTATCTAATATTTATTAAGCCCTTGTCAGTGTCAGGTTCTTAAAACACAATACAAAAGCTGAGAAATGCACACATATACCAGAGCACGGACTCCTCATTCTCGGGTTAGTAACCAACATTTAATTACAGATGTTTTGGCTGATATGAAAGTCTTGGCCACCTTTGTTCAGTTGTGTCTGACTTCATGCATCCTTTCATTCATTCACTCATTGGACGGGCATTTACTGAACGCTGCCTACGAGCCTGGTACTATTGTAAGCAATGGAGATGTAATAACCAACGAAACAGAAAAAAAAAGCTCCTGCTCTCATAGTGCTTACATTCCAGTAGGAGCAAAAAGACTCTAAATAAGTCAACAGAAACAAGATGATTTCAGAGAGTGACGCGTACTGTAAAGACAACGAAACAGGGTGATGTCACAGAGAGTGACTGGCTGGCTGAGGCTTGCTCCAGACGGGGTACACAAAGAAACAACATTTGATTGAGACCCAATGGCACATAATCCAATCATGAAAATAGGGGATGGGGGAGGGAGGCATTCTAGGTGGACAGAGTCCCATGTGCAAAGGCCCTAAGACAGGAATGGGTTTGGCAAGTTAGAGAAACAGAAAAAAGTCAGTGCAGGTGATGCAGGGTGGGCCCGGGCATACACGGCATGACATGAAGCAGGATGCTGGATGGGGATATTTAAGGTGAAGTGATACAGGTGTTGCATGGCCCTAGAGTCAGGTATGTTTGAGATCATTGGTTTCTTCCAGCTTGAGCCTGCTCCCTGATCTTCACTGGTGACCATCTAGCCCTCATGAGTCCCCCCTTATCTGCAGCTGAATAGTTCTCGAAGTCCTCTGGCTTCCTATCACCTTGTGTCAGTCACGCAGGTGTCTCCTTTACCCTCACCCCCCCATCCCCTTACCATCAGCACTGGCCCCTGGAAGTCCCGCTCTGGCCTGAACAATTGTCTCACCTGGTTAGGTCTGCATGTCCACTAAGTAGTGATAGGGCTGGATGTACCCTCAGAAAGAAGAGAATTCAGCCACTCACAGGAAGCAGACACTCTCACCACAGCTCATTTGGCTATGACTCTGCGTTTGTCCTAACATAANTAGTGATAGGGCTGGATGTACCCTCAGAAAGAAGAGAATTCAGCCACTCACAGGAAGCAGACACTCTCACCATAAGCTCATTTGGCTATGACTCTGCGTTTGTCCTAACATAAAGATAGGCTCTGTTCTCTGAAAAATTAAGACATTAAATGAGGATGCCAATACTTCAATGACTCAAATTTTGAGTTACATTATTTTTTTTCATTTCCATAAACCCATAGACTAAAGGCCATCAGGAAGATGTTTCCTTGCCAACCAATCATAACCCTTGTAATATTTATGAGCACTTCTTTGTTTAAGTTATGTTTTATGGGAAAGAAACGATCAGGAAGAGACTGCCCCTTACCCCGACCCATCAGGTCCCAGGCCTGGCTGAGTCACTCCCTCCCTGCAGTTGATTGAGCAGGCCACGGACCTCAGTCCTAACGACTGACGGAGAAAGTGTGTGATCTCCCCTGCAGTGCGGAGTGCATCAGGCCGGTTCCGTGGACTATGAATCCACACCTCCTTTAAGCAGCCTGTCCAACCTCCAAAAGTGGTTCAGCGTCANCTGGCTGAGTCACTCCCTCCCTGCAGTTGATTGAGCAGGCCACGGACCTCAGTCCTAACGACTGACGGAGAACGTGTGTGATCTCCCCTGCAGTGCGGAGTGCATCAGGCCGGTTCGTGGACTATGAATCCACACCTCCTTTAAGCAGCCTGTCCAACCTCCAAAAGTGGTTCAGAGTCAGCCAGCCAAGAGACCCGCAAAAGAGGTAACACATGCTTGAGAAGGTCAGTGAATACACAGATTTAGATCCCTTCTCTCTGCAGTTGCAGAAAGGTATGGAATTCATTCTTTTCATACCTTTTTTATAGGTCTGCCATAGTTCATAATACATATTTTTTATTCAATGAGTCAGAACTCAAGTCTTAAAAACTGTTTTCAGGGGCGCCTGGGTGGCACAGCGGTTAAGCGTCTGCCTTTGGCTCAGGGCGTGATCCCGGTGTTATGGGATCGAGCCCCACATCGGGCTCCTCCGCTGGGAGCCTGCTTCTTCCTGTCCCTCTCCCCTGCTGTGTTCCCTCTCTTGCAGGCTATCTGTCACATAAATAAATAAAATCTTAAAAAAAAAAAAAAGAAAAAGAAAGAAACAGTGGTTTTCAGACATGAGATACCAGGCAGCATAGGGTGCTCTCTGACCAGGAAACGAGTGAAGGGAGCCCTAGGACTGCCCCAGCTTACTGCCTGGGAAGTTTCCAGGCTGCATGAACATGAAACTTGGAGGAGGAACCCAGGCAGAAGCCATCAATTTTTATGGGTTGAGGAGGTAGAGCCAGGAGTTCCACAGACCAAAGGGGCTTAAAGGGTTCACAGGAAGAGCGCCAGAAAGAAGAGAGCTGCAAGAGAGAGCCCCAGAGGTTTGCATGTGCATGCCTGTGAAGAAACCCCATGTCTGGGTCAAGAACACCCGGAAGGAGCAGAGGTATAACCCCAGAGACCAGGAATAGAGTGTGTTCCCAGCAGTCAAAATCATTGGTAGAGTCTGTAGAAGGACAAGTTAGTCCTCCTCTAAAGGCTGCTCTGGTCCAGCCAAACAAAGCTTAAAAGCAAACCTTAAAGGATTAAACTATTTCCAGGTAACTTAACTGTGTCCCAGAACATAGCTCAAGAAAACTTAAGGCAACAGTGGCAACAAACAAGCACCCCACAAGATGAAACTCACATCTGTTTGACATCTAATAAAAAATTACAAGGCATGCATAGAAGCAAAAGCATAAAACTTTATTTTCCACAGGTAGGAAAATATAGTGTTCAAAAAGCATAGTATCTTGACTGCAATGCTGGCTGCAGGAATCCATACATGTAGTAAAATGGCATAGAACTTACATACACATGTTGTTCCAATGTCAATTTCCTAGTTTTGATAATATACTATAATTACATAACATGTAACCAATGGGAAAACTGTATGAAGAATAGAGAGGACCTCTCCATACTATCTTTGCAACTTCCTGAGAATCTAATTATTTCAAATTAGGAAGCTTTTGAAAAGTAAGTTAAGGAGACACATGAAAGATATTTTCTTAAAAACGACCCAAAGCAAACTTGCAAAGATTTAAAAAAAATGCAGTGTCTGAGATAAAAAAAAATACACTGGGATTAAGAACCAATGAAATACTGCAAAAGAAAAGATTAGTGAGCGTGGATGCATAGCAATAGAAACTACCCAAAATGGAACAGCAAGTAAAGACTAGGGGATAGGGAACAGAGGGATCAGTGAGCTGTGGGACAACTTGAAGCAGCTAATATTTGTATAATTGCAGCCTCCAGAGACGAGGAAAGACATGGAGACAAACTAAAATATATGAAGAAATAATGGCCAATACATTTCCAAATTTGATGAACCCACCAATTCAAGAAGTTCAACAAATCCCAAGTAAGACTGAGGGGTTGAGTATGAATAAAGGGGCAAGTTGGTTTTTAGAAGCCCATTCCTCAGAGACTTCCAGCGATGATGAAATCTACCCGTGTTGCAAGAGCTCCATGTCCTCCCCCAGCTGACAAGGCGCCTTCCCTGCCCGGGGGGTTGATCAGAGTTTCTGCAGCTACAAACCCAGTGATTTCTTCACCAATAGTGCATCCGGGTTTCTGCTCAGCAGGTAGCCTGCTTCTCCCTCTCCCTCTGCCTCTGTCCCCACTCCTGCTCACTCACTTTTTCTCTCTAATAAATAAATAAAATCTTTTTAAAAATGCAGGAAAATGGAGCTGGTCTACTTTTCTATCAAAGTAATAGCAAATATTCCCTGGGGAGCCCTTATGAGAGCAGGCTGGGGGCTTCTCTAGTTTACAATGGTCTGTAAGTAGCAGATCAAATATTATACACGACAAAACTTTTGAGCACACAGATACATAAGAACTTTTGCATCAAAAGAGTATTGAAATCCTCAAAGGTTCAATGTGGCTGCTGGCACGCTCAAATCATTTCTCAAGATATTTTTGAAACTATTTGTTGAACTGTTTTCAGAAACTGCAACACATTATTTGATTATCCTTAGATGCAAAACATTTATCCTCTAAATGGAGACTTCACTTTCTGAAACTCCCAAAAGTTAATCAAATTCACATGTGGCAATTATGAGAAGGCTATTGAACTGGATGATACTGATTGATTTTAGTGAAAAAAATATTGAAGAAGAGATGAAATTCTTCTGTGCTCTGAATGTATAAGTGGAATTAGTTTCAACATTATCTGAACAACAGAAAACATCTTAACTATATAAATTTTCAGGTTACCACTGGATTTCATTTTATTGGTATGAAGTCACCATTTTCTTTCCTTTTCCATACCTCTTGAAAACGGATGCTTCTTAAAATCACTAGAAGAGGAGAGGTGGGTGGGGGGATGCGGAATTAAGAGAACACATCGTGATGAGCACTGACTAATATATAGAAATGTTGAAGCACACTGTACACCTGAAACTAATAAAACACTGTATGCCAATTATACTTCAATAAAAAGATCAGTATAAGAAAGCTGGGGTCAGAGATGAACTGATGGTTTTATTTCCTTTCTTAGCATTTTCTAATCAGTGCATTTTTAGATCAGTGGTTTCTTAGACTTGATGAAATGTAGTAATTTTCAGGATAAAAACTCATTAAAATATATGTTTTGACATATTTGTTAACAAATCAGTTCCATTACTTAATAGTTACCCTATTAAATGACAAGAAGTATTGTGTTTCCACATGAAAACACATGCTAAATTGGAAAACAGTTTCTAGAAAATGACTGTCTTTCAAAAGGGTAGGCAGATTCCCCAACACTAGCAATTATAAAGCTTGACTTTTATCTACAAATGTTCCTTTATACCATGGTTGTAAATAGTGTACAAATAAGAACACGTTCCCTTTACTACCAAAAGAAGCATAAATATATGCTTCCACAAATGCAGCACAATAAATAGGATATGTCAGCCCCTGGGACACACTGATAAATAAGTCTTATTGAATAAATCTTACCATTAACTCATTCCATAGAAAATCACTTATTGAATGAAATGCCTCATGCACAACGGTCTTAAAAGCACTCACTATGGTAGCTGCACCTCACTGAGTTTGGCTATATTCTAATTAGTCAGTACCCATTCATCACCTCCAAGTCAACTCAAGTCTTTCTAGTCCTGAGCGGGCTGCCCTGACAAGCAGCCAAATGCTATCCTTCTGACTCTGAGTCCGCTGTGACTCAGTTTCCCTCCCTGTTGCACTCATACCCCCCCAGAGAGGGGACAGCATTTCATTACATTTCAGATTCCTGGGAATTGGAATGATTTACTCTTTTTTAATTCTTTTTTTTTTAAATGAAGTATAGTTGCCACACACTGTTACACTAGTTTCAGGTGTACAACACAGTGATTCAACTTCTCTCTATATGTTATGTTAGGTTCACCTCGAATGCAGCTACCATCTGTCACCATACAACGCTATTACAGTATCACTGACTACATTCCCTATAATGTGCCTTTTATTCCTATGGAATGACTTAATCTTACTCCATGAATTTCTTGAATGAAAAGAAGTTACAACACAATGAAGAAAGACAGAAAGAAGAGTTACACAAATTGGCAACAGTAGTAAGAAAGTTTTTGGTGTTGGTCTTACACCAAATTCTTTTTTCTTTTTTTAAAGATTTTATTTTATTTATTTGACAGAGAGAGAGACAGCCAGCGAGAGAGGGAACACAAGCAGGGGGAGTGGGAGAGGAAGAAGCAGGCTCCCAGCGGAGGAGCCTGATGTGGGGCTCGATTCCAGAATGCCAGGATCACGCCCTAAGCCGAAGGCAGACGCTTAATGACTGAGCCACCCAGGCGCCCCTCCGAATTCTTAAAATAGGTAATTTTATGAATACTATCAGATACTAGTTAAAAGCACAGACTGTAAACTGAAGCAATTCTGTACTTCACTACCAAATAAATACCTGTGTGACTTTGGTATTAAATACCTTCTTTAATCAAGCTTTGCCTCAATTTCTTCATCAGGAGAATGGGATTACTGTAAGAGGGGTGTGTGTGCGTGTGTAATGGCTTTATTTGTGTGAGCTATTATTATCAAATGCTCTCTAGTTCTCAACTACCTTTACCAATCAACAGAAAAATAGTGCTGCATAATTCTCTTCTCCTCTTGTCAAACTACTTCTCACTAAGATGTTAATAATTAATACATTTATCCCTCCTAGGAATACAGACAATTTAAAAGCAGAGCCTGGGGAAGGCAACGGTTAACTCAAAGGTTAAGTAAGCTGCTAGCGGTGAAATTACAGACATCAACAACAGGCCAACTGGGAAAATACTATCAGATGGTACCTCCTAAATCTATCTACTCAGTAAGATTGCCCCTTCACGGATGGGGACGGTGTGTACATCTAAATGTCTTTAAACCGTGCGTCACATTTTGGGGGTATTTTTTGTATTCACATATGTGTGTACTTCTCAGAGGAAAAGATCAGTTTTCACCAGATTCCAAAGGGACTATGAACTAAAAATAGTTAAGAATCCTTGCCCTTTAAGCTGTCTTACTTAAATCCTTACTGTGTCCATATCTAAGAGATGCACTTCTTTTTTTTTTTTTAAGATTTTTTAATTTATTTATTTGACAGAGAGAGAGACAGTCAGTGAGAGAGGGAACACAAGCAGGGGGAGTGGGAGAGGAAGAAGCAGGCTCATAGCAGAGGAGCCTGATGTGGGGCTCGATCGCATAATGCCAGGATCACGCCCTGAGCCGAAGGCAGACGCGTAACCGCTGTGCCACCCAGGCGCCCCTAAGAGATGCACTTCTATTCAAACATGCACACATGCACATGTGCGCGTGGAAACACACACACACACGCACACACACACACAGCAGCACCAGCAGCCTTGTTCTGGAATTATCTTTTAGAAGTTCCAAAGAAAAAAGGCTCACATGTAAAATACTTCTCTCTTTAAGATCTAAGGTCTCTTCCATTATTCTTTTATTATCTGATGCTGTTTTCTATTCTTTTCCTTCTGACGAAAAAAATAATATTCAGAATAAAGAAAAAAGTAGAAAGAAGGAAATACATATTACTCAAAATCCTGCCAATCAAGACAGCTACTTTCAGTTATTTTTCTATTTTTGTGTAAATACAAAAATATGCACAATATGCTACTAATAGATTATATAAGTGAAATCATTAAGTCTGTCGTCTCTTTTTTAACCTCACATAAACACCCTTCTCAGTCATTAAAAGTTCTTTGAAGCACGGTGTTAAAGATGCCTTGGTGGGGCGCCTGGGTGGCACAGCGGTTAAGCATCTGCCTTCAGCTCAGGGCGTGATCCCGGAGTTATGGGATCGAGCCCCACATCAGGCTCCTCCGCTATGGGCCTGCTTCTTCCTCTCCCACTCCCCCTGCTTGTGTTCCCTCTCTCGCTGGNCTGGCTGTCTCTATCTCTGTTAAATAAATAAATAAAATCTTTAAAAAAAAAAAAAAAGATGCCTTGGTTACTATATCTGAGTCATCACTTCACCAATTCATTACCGCCGTACGTGTGTTTCTCTCCTAGTTTGTTATTATTATAAATACAATGACAAAGATCGTGTGCCATCAAGCACACCTCTGATTATGTACTTGAAACAAATTCAAGACTTGGAATTTCTGGGTCAAAAAGGTTTGTTTTTCTTATTTAAGTCTCTCAGTTATTTTCAATTTTAAAATACCATTTATGTTTTTATTAAAGGAAGAGCTTAATTATATATTTCGAATCTTATAATTTGGAAGTTTTCAAATATTTGAAGAAAATTTATATAAGAAGTCAAAATCAAGCCTCTTAAAATACACACACACACACACACACACACACACACACACACACACACAGACCCCCTATGCTAATTTACAAGGACAAAGTCAACAATGCACCACAGCGAACAATTTCCTCCTTTTAACCACTGGGTGTCCCCTGAACTGTATGTTTAGCATTTGACCAGCTATCATACCTAACAAGCATCTCAGCGAGTTTGTGTCCTTATGGCTGCTGGTAAGAACCTTCATTATCTTTTAAATGAATTATTTTAAAATTTAATAGTCATTCCACTTCCTATTCTGCTTTCATTTTTCAGTGAAATAGATGTATGATTTCAGATTTTTCCAAGTCTACTCAGTGTTTTAAGAAAACACACAAAAAAGTAACAAAACTATAATCAGTGAAGCAATTTTTATCCCAAGTACTAAATGAAACCAAAATTGGAATGTGAATATGAAACCATTTTAGCCTTCAATTTCCCATAAAAGAAATGTGTTTCTTCAAAACCGTATTTGCAGATTTCAGATTCCAGAGTGATATATTCCTGGAATATACTTAAGTCCAAAAATTCTGCTCCTTGAGCTCCAATTCGACCACTTAGGAATCAGAGGCAAATGAATCCATTTACTCATTAACAATTGGCAAATAATCCAAGAAATCTGTAACATGGGATACATCTTGGCCACACTTACTCTTTTTGTAAAAGTAAACACTGATTTCAACTTCCTTTTTTTTCCCCTTTATTGGATGTTCATTACATAAATCCATGTACATTGAAGAGTCATCTGCAGAATCTCCACTTAGCACCCTCACAATGCTAACAGTAACAGCTTCGAAGGGGACAAACAAAACCCCAATCCACAATCAAGGGCCTTTCCACAGTCCCTGTAATTGGGCAATTATCAGCCTAGACCTTTCTTCCAGTCTCCCCATTGATGACACTGCAACATTCAGGTCCCTCTACCCTTTTAATTGCTTCTTCTTTGACTTGTTCACTTATTTCTCCTTCCTACCTCCCCCACACAGGCATTTATCAACATTTGCTTTTGCTTCCTCTCTTCTCTCTCTCTACGTTCTTTTCTTCAGTAATTTCAGCCAAGAATGTTGGCAGTGAGGGTCATAAAGAAAGATAGAATGGGAGCTTGAGCAATTTCAAAGGACATATTTTAAAACTGTTTACAATGAGGAAAACTGAACTAATATGTAGTCTAAAGAGGAGTCATTAAACAAAGAGTAAAAGAAAGAAGGAATAGCTGCATGGAAAAGGTCCTAGGAAAAGAAGGAAAAAATGGGATTAGTACCTGCCTCTCCAACCAGAGGTGCTCACATGATCCACGACTCTGAAACTACTGCACTCTTAATGTGCTTCAGAGTCACGCTGTCCCCAGAACACGGCACAGCAGAGTTGTGCCAAGGGCCAGGTGGGGATATCATTGAAAAAAGAAAAAAGAAAGAAAGAAAGAAAAGAAAGAAAGAAAGAAAGAGAAAAAGAGAAAAGAAAAGAAAAGAAAAAGAGAACAAGAACCAAGAAAGAAGTGCTTACGTGTGCCAGGCACTGTGCTAAGAAGTCTCTAAGAATTACCTCAGTGTTGCTCAAAATGTGCTCAGATGACCATTGACATAAGAGCCATCTGAGGTAACTGGTAAAAACAAAACTAAAAGGAAGCAAAAAAAGACAACAAAAACCCTGATTCGTTGACCTGACCTTAAATCTGCTAAATCAGAATCTCTGAGGATAGGGCCCAGGAGTCTGAATTTTTCATACTATCTCTAAGTGATTGTTAGGCATGTTAATACCTGAGAACCACTGTGTTATTTCATGTAATGCCCTGGGATATTAGGAATACAGAGTTTTTAATAATTTTTTATGATACTAACACATTGCTCTATGCGTTTGCTAAGCATTCTGTAATAGTTGATTGAAACATAAAAGACTTCATGACGTCAACTTTCCATTATGTTTTGCTCTCACTAAGAAACTATTTTTAAAAGGCTATAATGAGCTATTATGCACATTGTTATATGATAAAATGTTGTTGACTTTATGCCAAGAATCATACATTTATCAGTCCTCAGACGAAACAGCTATTTTGCTGTTTCATGGGCATGATTTCAGGTTATTGTCCCTTTTTAATCAGCCATGCCACTATCTTTGAGATGCTAATAAAATCTAAAGAGAAGAATGAAAACAAATATATACTTTAAAACAGTATATTTCAGAAATAATACTTAATCAATCTGTCCATCAGGTTTCCAGGACTATTGATTTACTCTGAGGCCAGTAAATTTAACTTCCATTTAGTTCCTTTGCTATTTTGTTAACATTTCATTCCAATTCCATGTGCCACAGGTACAATCTTTCAAAGACAATTTTGGTGGGACCTAAGGTCTTAGGGAATTAGGCTCATAAATTCAAAGTGTAATAATGAAGGGCAGATTATGACTGTATGATACAATGTTGATATATTTATATATTCACTGATGAGGGCAAAGGACTTACTGGGTTTTTTTTAGACTTTCCCTATCCAATAATATAACAATTTGTATATCACAGATACTTGATTTAAAAGCACATTATTTTCATAATCTTTATTAAAGCTATATTCTTCACTTCTGATAAAACAATTCATTGAACGATGATGCATAAGGTCTCTACTTTTCTAGTTATTGGCATATGTGGGTTTTACACATAGTTTTGTGTTTTGTTTTGTTTTGTTTTTTTAAAACAAAACAGCTACTGAGCTTAATGAACTACCAAAATTCCTTATTTTTTTTTAAATGGGAAAGGTTCTACAATATATAATCAACAAAAGAATTTGCATCCTGTCCGATCCCATGCTTAGAAATCAACAAGGGCTGACTTTTGTTGCCGTGAGAGCTAGACCAAAATAAGAACAGTAATTAAATAAGACATTTCAGGAAAAAATTAATAAGAGACACAGATATATAGGCATATCCGGGCAATTTTTTAAATTGTAAGAACAGGAACAAAATTGTATATGCGCCAAGGCAGGAAAAACAGGGTTAATAAAAATAAAACTAGGCTTCCCCAGACATTTTCCTTACAACTCTAAAGCCAGAAAATCATGGAGCAACAGGTATGGAATTTTGAGGGAACAGAACTGCTAGCCAAGGATGTTGTACAATTCTGTATTTATTTCTTGTGTGAAATCAGCACCAAAGCATGCTTAGATCCACACAGACTCAGAAAATCACCATTCATGCTCCCTCCCTGAAAAAATTATGTTAAAAAATATTCCAGTCAATGAAGAAATGAATCAAAATTTAGAATTCAAGGGGGAAAAAAAGAAAATGAGGAAACTACAGTGCAAAAGAACTTCTGGCACCTCCCTTGGTTAAACCTGCCCCATCAGCCATGCAGTTGGATTCTGGGCCGGCTCCTGGTATGGGTGTCCAGGGGAGCCGGGTAGGACTGCCCTGGGGCACATCTTTGGCTTTACCTCTTTCTGTACTATGAGACGTGAGCTTATGCGGTCACCATCAACTACCCACAATTAATATGGACTCTGTTGTCATGACCCATAATCCCTTAAAACAATGTATGCTGTACTACTCTTCCAGAATTTTCTAAGAACAGCTACACCACTTGCTCATGGGAATACTGTCCCAGAAGACTTTTTGAAGAAGTATGCATTTCTCCCTCAAAAACACAGCAAAAAAATCAAAACCAGATTAAATGCCATACTAAATGCCAAGACACCTGAATAATGATTTTCTTAAGTTACCCACAATGATGACTCTTTTTAGCTGGAAAAGATTGATCTTTCACAAAGCACACCATTTATTATTTTCTAGGCCTTCCTAATGATATTTCTTTGTTATATCAGTTTAACCATAATATATACAGAGAAAAAAGACTTAGGGAAATACACCATGACGGAAGTAATGGCCATCTCTGTAGGTGGTAGAACTCCAGATGATGGTATTTTTTCCTTTAAAGTCTTCAATATTTTCTTTAGTGATTATGTTTTAGCCGTATAAAAAGTTGCTAATATCAGGGGCTCCTGGGTGGCTCAGTCACTTAAGCTCTGGATTCTTGATTTTGGCTCAGGTCATGATCTCAGGGTCATGAGATGGAGCAGTGCATTGGACTCTGCACTTGACATGGAGCCTGCTTAAGATTCTGTCTCTCCCTCCACCTCTGTCCCACCCCACTGTTCTTTCTCTCTCTCTCCAAAAAAAAAAAAAAGGTGCTAAAATCAGGACATACATTATATTATCACATTAAGAATACACACAAAATTTTATACCAATAGTTATAACTCAGTGGTAGATTAGGTAATACTGTTTTTCATAAATACATATTGCTTTTGTGATTTAAAAAAAAAAAAAGACTAATTGGGGAGCACCTGCGTGGCTCAGTCGGTGAAGCCTCTGACTCTTGGTTTCTGCTCAGGTCATGATTCATGGGTCCTGGGATCAAGCCTTGAGTTGTACTCTATGCTGAGCAGGGAGTATGCTTGGAGATTCTCTCCCTCTGCCCCTCCCCCTGCTCATATTCTCTCTCTACGTCTCTCTCAAATAAATAAATAAATCTTTAAAAAAATAAAAAAGACAAATTTCATTAAGAGAAAAAGTGTAAAAATGTTGGAGTCATTCAATATTTCACGCAACTTAGAAGGAGGAAAGGTAAAATACTGAAGAAAAGAATGCCACCAATGCTATTATTCATGGTAAAGAAAATCTGTCCCATATCTTTTCCTCTAAGGTGCAATTTCCGTTCTGTTGTATTTATAGCTCCCTTTCTGTGCCCCTGAAAATATATCTATTATTAAATTTGAGTTCTTATAATTGGCTCTGTAAGACTGCGCCTATCTTATGCTTTAAATTCCATTCCTCAGGGCTTCACTGAAATATGTTGCCAAAATGCTCACCCTCCCCCAGTGAGGCCAGATGTGTTAGTCAAATACTTTAAATAGATTTGACTGCAGGTTTGGAAAGATTCTCTGTTCCAGTGTCTTTAAAGGGGCTGGTGTTAAATGTTTTCGTTTTTCTTTTTCCTGCTTCAGTCATTGTATCTTTGGCTTGTTAGTCAATGCAACTTTTCGTTTTGTAATTCCTCTACGTCTGAGAAGGACTTAGCCCATTCACAATAACTGGTACAAACAAGTAAGCGAATTCGTTCTCCTAGACACTTAATGTAGTCATTCCTCAAGCATTTGTATTGCAAATGCAGCACGACAAATGATATTTTGGTTATAAGATTCTGTTAAAATTGCTGCCAACTTCTTAGGACCCTTAGTGGCTGTATAGAGGTCAAATACCAACCAAGTAAGAACTATTTACGATCGCTGGAGACAAAGAGCTCTAACCTTCACCCAGAGCATTCATCCCCAGGTGTGTTTACATACGACAATGTAACAGTGGTTCTTACCTCACCCTAATCATTTTTTCTCCTGGTTATATCTTCCTGAAGTCCTTCTACATATCCTTTCTCTTGCACTTCCAAATAAAAATGCAGCAGAATAATAAAGCGAGAAAGAAACAAAAAATGCCAAGAAGTACCCCTGAGCCTAGAAAGTCCATTTTCAAACTGACTTTGTTTCAAAGGCCTGGGTTTGTCTGTGGAAGGCAAACCCACATGTTTGCACACACTTAGGGATGTGTTATTTAACCTCTGGAAAAATGTACTAGTCTGCAAATGGATTACCTAAAACCCAAATCAAGCTTTTGAACCTCATTGCTGGTTCAAAAGAGCAGTAGGTAACGAAATATTTGCGAGAAAGGATAGTTTCAGGAAATCTTTCTGTGGTGATTTTGAGAAGGAGAGAGGATGGTCACCAATGGTGGATGGTAGGCAGGGCAGATGACAAATCTAAATCACACACAGCTTTATAACTGTGCACACAACGGCCAAAATAACACCTAATGCAAGATGGTTTTCTTGAATTCTCTCCAGAGCCACAGGATCTCACCAAGAACTAATTTGTATGTGACATAAAGAATGAGAGAGTCCCCGGGGACAGACCGTACTGAAAATATACCTTGACTGCCAAGTCATCCCACACACAGGCCTGTCTACCTTATCAGATGGACATGGACAAAATTTGGGGAGATGATAAACAATCTTCACTCTCTGCCTCTATGAATCTCTACAGTGATTTACGCCGCAGGGGCGGGGAGAGGCCTCTGCCCCTCTTCACTTCCGGCGGCTGAGACCGAGCAAGACAGACTCCTGTGTCCAGGCTCGGCACAAGACAAGAGTGTGTGAATCTGAATTTCTCCGAAGCGTTATGAAACAAAACCGGAATTCCTTGAATGGCTGACAAAGAGAAGAAAAATTCCTTCTTCTTTTCCTTGAGGTAGAAGTTCAGCCTTTGGTCGCAAACCTAAAGTGCGGGCTGCCTCTACTAACACAGAATCTCAGATCATCCCCCAGCTGCACTTGGTAACAGAGCTCCTTACGAGTTTTCTCAGGCCCCGTATAAATATGGAAATACGGTACTTCAGAGCCTAGATGATATGAAAACAACAACAACAAACTAACACAGTTGTTGCCTAAACCAACAATGCCTGTATGTTCAGGATGTAACATTTAAGCTTTCGAGTAATCACATAATTAGTGATATATGAACTAGCCTACTAGTCACTTGACCACATTAGAAAAGATTTCCTTTTTTGTGTAGTTTAATCTCAATTAATATTAATAGAGAATAACATCCAAAATCATTATTTAGAGGTCTGAAGAATAAAGAAACACTATAGTTTTCAAATAGCAAATTATTTGATAGATAAACTTATCTGAGAATATATGTAAAAGGTAGGGTAGATAAGGAACTGAATGACATTCTATAGATTTCCATGCTAGTAAAAGGGGGAAAATGTGGTTTTTCAAATGNCCTCTCTCGCTGGCTGTCTCTATCTCTGTCGAATAAATAAATAAAATCTTAAAAAAAAAAAAAAGAAAATATTTCCTTTTTTGTGTAAATAGTTTAATCTCAATTAATATTAATAGAGAATAACATCCAAAATCATTATTTAGAGGTCTGAAGAATAAAGAAACACTATAGTTTTCAAATAGCAAATTATTTGATAGATAAACTTATCTGAGAATATATGTAAAAGGTAGGGTAGATAAGGAACTGAATGACATTCTATAGATTCCCATGCTAGTAAAAGGGGGAAAATGTGGTTTTTCAAATGGGAATTTACTTTTTAATAATTTAACCAAGAAACAGGATAAAATCTTAATAAATGTTTACTCTTACTTTCTAGTTAAAATAATTTAACCACGAAACAGGATAAAATCTTAATAAATGTTTACTCTTACTTTCTAATTTTAAAGAAACATCTGCCTTCCATGGGTACAAAAAATTCATGACAAATTTGCTTGTCAAGAAATAAGCTATTGCAAACAACATTTTGGCAGAACATCGAAGTTGTTTGACACAATTTGAGCGTGATATGGCAAGAAGCTCTCACCTATTCCAGCGCTCTCCTCCATGAGACCAACTGTTATATAGACTTAAACAGTATAAGATAAATAAATAAACACAATAAAAATTAATAATTAAAAAGGAAAGACTCTAAATGATATTTTCATGGGTACTGGTAATGAAAACGGCAGTAGAAAGTTCCGCGAACCGTAGTGCAGAATCTATAGAAGGTTCTAGCTATAACAACCTCCTTACACTGAATATATCGAGATATATTAAATATTTCAAAACTGCAGAAACAAGAGGAGCAAAATACCCAAAAACATTTTGATAACACAGAGAAAAACATAATGATCATTTTAAGCTTTCTAGCTTTCCACGCACCTTCCAGGACCTGGCTGTTTTACAAGTTGGAAATGACCATGACAATTTCTATCGAATGAAGATGAACATATCTATCGAGATTTAAAATGTAAAAGCAGCAGAAGGGAGGCAAGTCCAGTACCCTTTGGAAGGACAGCACATTCACAGGACCCTTCCGTGGAGAAGTCGGCCAGTGTTGACAAGGCACATAATGGTGCGCCATTCGGTGAAGGAAGAAATTCAGTGTCAAAGAAAACTCATCTCCCACTGGAAAAGTTTGGTTTTACTCCTGTTTCCACAGAACTGGTCCAAATCAAAACAGTCTTTCTCTCTTGTTTTTTTTTATGAACCTGAATAATGAGGCCATCACTGTCTTTCTTCCTCGTGTATTCTCATGAACAAAGATGTCCTTTACCACTACAGCATTTGGTTTCTCCCTCTAAATCTGCCATGTTCACCAACAAAATATTTAAGGTTCAGCAAGTCCTATAGGGAAAACACCCTCAATAACTTGCTTCTGTTCCTAAATAGAAACTATTTCTAAAGGTTCTTTCCCCAGCAACACTTTATATTTCATTAATTTTTAACGATTTCCACTTATATTCTTGAATCAAATCTTAGTTAAGACTAAATCTGCCAATATGCCAGTAGGAGCTCTTTGCAACCTCATTATCTGTTTCAAGACAGAATTCACAATTAAAAGCAAGAGAAAAGGAAAGCCCAGCATTGTGGGAATTACCTCATCTGATCCTTTCTTTTCTCCTGACTTGGAAGGCGATCCACTGGTTTTTTCACTGACATGCTATAAAAATATAAAAAGAAAAGAAAGAAAGATAATGTTTAAAAGAAGGAGGTAATACAAGATAACATAATAGTGCCTTTAATCCCGAAGGGCTAAATATGTAGCCTGTAAAAACAAGGACCCCTTTAATCTTCCTTCTGAAAATGCTGATAATTCTACACTGACATAGGTGGCTTTCAAAAATCAAGAGAAGCTACAGACATTCATTTGGGATGTAGAAAGTCAGTCTATAATTACCAGACACAGATCTGATGGTGATTCCAAGGCGGCATCTCGTCTCCTACAAAATGCCTCACACAGTTCTAAAGCCCAAATTGCCAGTGTGGGAGACATGTTGTTCCTCACAGAGTTGTGATGTCTAAGGACCATGTGGAGCCTAAAGCCATACTTAAGCCTCAGTTCAGCATGGGCTCAAGGGAGGACCACAGCTTCCAAGGCCGCCATCACTTGGGAATGGCTCCTGGGATTTCCTCAGAGTTCTTCCCCAGTTATCTTCCAGGAAGACAAACCCTGCAGGGGGAAGACCATACCTACAACTTTTTTATTTATTATGGCTTTAGGATTTCACTATGTCCAGAAACAGAATTATTTTTCTTACCAGGACAGCGGGAATGAAAGCAAGTATTTTTATGTGGTGCATAAAACCTTCAAGTAGCCTACATGCTCGTCTGTCTTGATGATAAGATAAAATAGGCCATAAAGTTTATTGACTTTTTTTGAGAGATTAAAAAAAAAATTATGTTCCCAAAAAGGGTTACAAAGAATTGTTTCATTTCTTGCCCATTGCGGGATTTGAGAGAAAGCGGGTAAAAATAACCTAAATATAAGGAAATAAAAGCTCACCGTTGGGTTCAATCTCGATCATCTTCAGTTAAACCAAAATATAAAACTGTAAACATTCCCTAAAGCAAATCATAACCCGATATGTACGTCAAAGACATTATTTGAATTAAGAAAAGTGGTAGTAACCGTAATATTAATAATAATAATGTCTATCATTCTTTATTATTTACCTTCAGACATATTCTTATTTGATACAAAAAAAAGAGGTTCACGTCATTGTTAGGGATGAAAAAACGAAGAATAAGAAGAATTCAGTGATCTTTCAAAGACACATACCTAGTAAATGGGAAAAGTTTGCATAGCAGGTTTTCTGACTTACAATACATTGTTTGTCACTATACCATGCTAAGTAGAATAAGGCAATGTTTTCTTTAGTCATATCAACATATATTTGAATTAAAACAAGAATCCAAGAAATATTAGACACATGGATGAAACCTTGCATTAAGAGTTCTCTGTATGAAAAACTAGGAGGAAATCACTTTCATGCGTGGGAAGTTCTTCCCAAAATATAACACTGTCACAGATCAGTGAGTGGAATCCACTCACTGAAAAGCAGCCAGGCTTCAAGAGCTGATGAATGAAGCCCTCTACAGGGCCTGTTCCAACTTGATGTCCTAGTCTAGCATTTGTCCACAGTTGAGGGCAATCAGTATTGAGTAGTTAATGAATCTGGAAAAAAAATATCTAAAAGCCCACATATAGATCAGTGCTAGATGGTGAGAGATAAGTTTTAGAAGATTGCTGAAGGCCAGACTAGGAGGAAGAATCATGCATCATTTGCAGATAGAATTTAAGAGGGACAGATCTACAGTGACAAATTTACCTAATCTGTCCCCTTGCAGAATTGGTAAATTTAGAAGCCTGTCACACTCATTATTATCTCCAAATCCCTATCTTAGACAGATACTAACAACAAAAAAATGCACTGTTTTACTGAGGCTGTCAAGTGCCTCCTTTACTCCCCAGGGGGTATTAGTACTCCACTTTGCAAATGAAAAGGCTTAAAGAGGCACTTGCTCCTGTCTGGTAGAAGGTTCCCTGCTCTCCACAAGGTCCCCCTCTGCTTTGGGCTCATGGGGCAAACGCATATTATGACACACTGCCCCGCAGTAAATGTGCAGACAGCCCTTTCTCCCTAAAATTTAAGTGTATACATGTTTTTCTTTAAAAATTGTTAAAAGGGGGGGGCGCCTGGGTGGCACGGCGGTTAAGCGTCTGCCTTCGGCTCAGGGCATGATCCCAGCGTTATGGGATCCAGCCCCANTGTTTTACTGAGGCTGTCAAGTGCCTCCTTTACTCCCCAGGGGGTATTAGTACTCCACTTTGCAAATGAAAAAGCTTAAATTGTTAAAAGGGGCCCTGTCTGGCTCAGTCTGTACAGCATGTAACAATTGATCTCTGGGCAAAGAGCTTACTTTAAAAAATGCAAAAAAGTAAGCAAATAAAAATAAAAGTTTTTAAAAAGTCATTTCCTGCGGGTGTTCCAAAATTTCAGTCCTCCAGATTAGCCAATACCATCGGTTATTTGTTTCCACTTAAATGCTCAAAATCCCTCAAATTATGTAGGTTCTATATAGTTTGCGAGGGATATATATGGTAAATACTTTTTAAAATGTTTGGTTATNAGCCTGCTTCTTCCTCTCCCACTCCCCCTGCTTGTGTTCCCTCTCTCGCTGGCTGTCTCTATCTCTGTCGAATAAATAAATAAAATCTTTAACAACAACAACAACAACAAAAAATTGTTAAAAGGGGCCCTGTCTGGCTCAGTCTGTACAGCATGTAACAATTGATCTCTGGGCAAAGAGCTTACTTTAAAAAATGCAAAAAAGTAAGCAAATAAAAATAAAAGTTTTTAAAAAGTCATTTCCTGCGGGTGTTCCAAAATTTCAGTCCTCCAGATTAGCCAATACCATCGGTTATTTGTTTCCACTTAAATGCTCAAAATCCCTCAAATTATGTAGGTTCTATATAGTTTGCGAGGGATATATATGGTAAATACTTTTTAAAATGTTTGGTTATAATGACAGCTTGGAAAAATTACGTACCATAAGAATTGTATTTTATGATTTCAAAAGAAATATTTGCTCTCAATAGAAAGCTTTTTTACAACATAAAGAAGTATAATGACATACAAAACACAATCAAAAGAGAACATTTTTTAGAAACCTTATGGATTATATTTTCCCAGGTTTTTTTAATCCAGCTTTTTTTTTTTTTAAGTACGCTCCACACCCCAACACGGGGCTTGAACTGATGACCCTGAGATCAAGACCTGTGCTGAGATCTCAAGCCAGACATCTAACCGACTAAGACACCCAGGTGCCCCAACACACCTTTTTATTATAAAATTTTTCTAATACCCAGAAAAGTTAAAAGAATAATACGAGTACTGATATTCTTACCACTTAGATCCAATAACTATTAAGATTGTTGCTACATTTTGCTATATTTGCATATATTATAGATAGATCTCTCTATCTGTAGTTGGATATGTACCTACATTTGGAAGTAAATTGTAGGTATCCTAAAACTTTACCCCTAAACATTGCAACTAAACATCTCCTTAAATTGAAGAATTTTCTCCAAGTAACTTCAATATCACCATCACTCTAAGAGAATTAACAAGAATTACCTAACACCATTCAATTTCTAGTAAATAGCAACATTAATGCATGAACCATTGCCCTGACCATTTCTTGGGACTTATTCAATATTCAGCAATCTATTAACAATGTAAAATCAGTTATATCTTTTCACTGATATTCAAAGTGCCTGATTTTTTAATTTATTTTTTACCATTTATTATTATCTTTTTTTAAATTTCAGTATAATTAACACTCAAAGTGCCTCATTATTTAATTCATAGCATAATTAAGCACTTTCTGCGTGACTGAGCTGATGCAATGAAATATTTGGGAATGATTTACGTCAGATTCGATCCAACTTAGGAAACCTGCCGCAAGCCTAAGAAGAAAAGAGAGAAAACTTGGTCCACAACAGCGGGCAGTGGGTGGGGTGGGGTGGGGAGAGGTGAGAGAAGCATGGAGAAGGAAAGCACTTATAGGTCCGGAAAGAGAACCAGACCACAAAACTGATAAATCCATGGAGGACTTTTCTAGATGAGGGAAAGGAAACAAGTATGTTCCAAGCATCTACTTACTCTGTGCTAGCCCAGGGCTAACCATCTCCCCTAAGCAATCCCCACAGCAACTCCAGTGTCACCTCATTTGATGGATAAAGAAATCAAGGCGCTGAAAGGTGAGGTCCTCCTCCGTCACACCACGTATCCGGATTATATTCTATGAGCCAGATACTGGGCTACTCTAGATCTAGGGAAAAGCTAGCAGAGATCTTGGAATTCACATCAAGAAAGACTCAATCCAATGCTCTAAAATGAAAACAACAAACCAAAACAGAAACTTCCAATTCTGAAACTGGTTTGCTTTATAAAATCAAACAGTCCTGTTTGCAAAATCAGTCCTGTATTCGTAGCTGGAAGCCCAGGACAGGAAGGACAGGATGCTAACCCTAATACAGGAGAAACTGCATGGGGAGAATAAGGCTACAGAAGGCAGTCGACGCATGGAGTTAAGATGAAAGGGGCGGTTTGTGTGACAGGAGTTCAGAAGCAGGAAAAAAGCAGATAAGGGACTTCGCCCCATCTTCCCTCAAAAAGGAATAATTTTCCAAACTGTTTTCACCCCCCATGGATCACTGTGTATTTGGCAAGTATAGCTGTCCTCTGTTCTCACTGGAGGAGAAAGCTTTTTATAGGCTTAAAATCTTCTGCCACAGCAAACCCATCAACCTGTCAGGAAATCAACGAGAGCCAAGAGCAGTAAGGCCGATAGCCTCTGCTCTCCGCCAGCCAAGGACCTGGGCTAGTGAGCATCTGGGCACCCTCCCCACCGCTACCCACATACCCTGACAGACACACACACAAGGGCATAGGTAACACAGAAGAAAATAAAAGCAAACTTCTACACACACATAAAAGAAGAAGGAAGACAGAAAAAAACTGAGTTGCTACAAGTGCAAGCCCAGCTGAAAGAGTACAAATGCTGGGTGCTTCTGAAATGCCTTTGCTTCTTAAAAAAAATCAGAGTTTTCTTTTAGGGGTGACAAAAACATTCTAAAATTAAATAGAAGTGATGCTTGCACCACTCTGTGAATATACTAAAAAATATTGAATTGAATTGTATGTTTTGATGAGTGAATTCACAGTTTGTGAATTATATTTGAATAAAACTGTTCTAAAAACCAGTAAAGGTTATTCTAAAACAACTCAAAAATTTTTCTTCTTCAACTTGGAGGCAAGGCCACAGAGATCAATATTTGCATGTCCAGTGATAGCTGTAGCAAAATCATGAAGCAATAAGAGGTTATCTTGGTGCCCTCTGGACTTTCCTCATACACAGAGCTCAGCTCTGTCACTACATACCATTGCATATGGTAAGAAAAGCTCATTTCAGGGCCCTTCTAAAGGTCAGAAAGCCCTCATTTAGCAGTGGGTCCCATCCTTCAGTATAGGTCACAAGCACCTGGAACACGTGGGAACATTCATGCCAGAGTGCAGGAAATTAGTTTTTCTGGAATTGGGGCCTGAGCATAGATATATTTTCCTAAGATTTCCCAGCTGATCCTAATATGCAGCTAGGACTGGAGACAACTGGTTTTGAGAGATTTGTGGGCACCATGACAGGAAGCAGAGGGCTCTGCTCTTCAAATCACCCCACTGAGTTGGCACCCACGGGGAGATTCCCCCGGTCAGGCAGGCTGGGGCGGCTCTGGGGCTCCTGGGTAAACTCCGATTGCTCAAGAAAGGAGCACAGTGCCCTGTGTTCTCACCAGCATTTCCTGACTAATTCTGAGCCTTGCCCTATTTATGGCACGTCGTATCTTCCTACCTGCTCGTTAGTCTCAATTTTCTTAGTTTCTTTAGCAAACAAATTTTATTTTACACTCTCTTGCTTACTGATTCCTTCATAAATGTCTATTTTGCCTTCCCAACCAGATGGTAAACTGTATTCTTATTTTTCTGGTCCTGTGGTAGGGGTGTGACAAACACTTCTTGATTGAATGACTATTATTTCCGTAAACCTCTAAACAGTGCCTGAGAAGTACTTTTCCTCCATTCAGGTCAGTAAACTAGATAAAAGAGAAAGAAGAAAAAAAAAAAAAGCTTGGAAAATTAAAGGACAACATGTAAATTAATAATTCCTGCAAAATCCCATAAAATCTATTCTTGTATGTATTCTGCTTGCTAAAACAGTAATGTTGAGCAAACAAACAGAAGGACCAAGATGTAAAACTGGGTTTGCTTTAAAACCATCTCCCTGAAGCTGCTCTGGGCCTCTCTGCCCTCAGATGAATTCCTGGCCCACCCGGGGCCCCTGCTCCCCCTGCTCCCTGGACCTGGGATATTTGGGATGGGTGGTCTTGGGCTTGGGAGGCAGTGACAGGAGACTGGAGGGGGTGAGTGGGTGGTCTTCCCCCTCCTTTCTGCCTCTGGGAGGCTCTGTAGTAGTGTCTCCTGCAGGATGGGCCAGCCGCAGTTGGGAGTTTCCACAGGGCGATCTAGCTCCCTGCTAGTCCTTCCTGCATAGAAATGATAGCAGCTTCCTGAAATTTCTAATCCCTGGTTGCCTCCCCAGTTGGCTTCCCATCCTCTTCTGTTACCTAGGTAACCAGTTCCCTGCATTCCATTCTCTGACAACTCAGATGGGACAGAAAAAGCTTGGATGTGAAAGGCTATGTGACCTTCGGCAAATAATTTAACCTGTTTTCTACTTGTAAAATGAAGCTAATAGTACATAGCCCAGGGGCTGACATATTTCTGAAAGGAGCTGATGTTAATGAGGAGTCTGGCCCACTGCCCAGTTCATTTTAAGAATACAGTAAAAGTTATTCCAAACCCTCAACTGGATTGTGCTGAATTATGAAACAGTAAAATGCATAAGAGACATAAGTAAAGGTTTAAAGGTTTCATTTTCTAAGGCTATAAATGTTAGAGCAGAGAATTCAGTTTCTTACTTTTCATAAGTACAAAGCAACCAGGTTCATCTGATAAATTTGTGTTTAGTACTTTGTCTCTTACGGTTGTATAGTATATTTGTCTCACATTTCCATATTACATCTAAGGAAACAAAGTACACAGCGAATAGAGAATTCCTTTTCCAAACAATCTAACCAAGCTGGTCACAGGCATGACCCTTAAATGTGTAATTCCCCATGTTTCAAAATACTTTTGGGGGCACTCCTGGGTGGCTCAGTTGATTAAGCCTCCAACTCTTGATTTCAACTCAGGTTATGATCTCATGATCTCAGGGTCTTGAGAGCCAGCCCTGCGTGGGGCTCCGAGCTGGATGTGGAGGCTGCTTATGATTCTCTCTCTTGGGGCGCCTGGGTGCTCAGTCATTAAGCGTCTGCCTTCAGCTCGGGGCGTGATCCCAGAGTCCTGGGATTGAGCCCCACATCAGGCTCCTCCACTGGGAGCCTGCTTCTTCCTCTCCCACTCCCCCTGCTTGTGTTCCCTCTCTCGCTGGCTGTCTCTCTCTCTCTCTCTGTCAAATAAATAAATAAAATCTTAAAAAAGAAAAAAAAGATTCTCTTATCTTGTTCTGCCCCTCCACCCCCAGTGCCCATCCTCCCCCTCCCCCCTCACGTACTCATGCTAGCTCTCATGCATGCTTTCTCTTTGTAAAAAAATAATAAAATAAATAACATAATATAACTAAAATAAAATAAAATACTTTGGGAGGGGAGATGTGAGTGAATGTGTGTGTGTATGTGTGTGTGCTGGGTTTATTGGTGGGGCTGGGAGCTAAATAAAGGAAATGTGGCACAGTATTACTATGTTGATAATTATTAAAGATGATGGGTATATGAAGAGNGTGTGTGTATGTGTGTGTGCTGGGTTTATTGGTGGGGCTGGGAGGTAAATAAAGGAAATGTGGCACAGTATTACCACATTGATAATTATTAAAGATGATGGGTATATGAAGAGTTCATTATATTATCCTCTCTTCTGTGATAAAAGTTTTGAAAAAGTGAGAAGCCTCTTATCTCAAGCATATGTATCTCCCTGGAGTCACACAAAGACAATATCTTAGCCATTTCCCTTAGTTTTCTCACTAAAAACTCTAAACTCCTAGAGAAGAATAGAGTTGATTTATTTTTAAAAAATCGGTGAGAAGCTAGCTACCATGTGCTAAGTATTATATAGAGAATAATTACTCAAGAAATTTAAGTAAATAAGAGATATGGCCTGTTAATACATGATATCTTTCTCCTCCTCTAAAAACATTTGCTATCAAATTCTAAAATTATAGGATAACATTCTTTGGGATTCTCATATAAAAGACACATATTAAGGATTAACTGCATGGTCATAATTCTGAAATCCCGATGTTCCACCTAAACTCCATGTATGCTTTTTCCTAACACTTCAACATTCTCATGGATAAGTCAAGATGACACTGTTAAGCGCACATGCTCTTTTTGTCCAGTTTTCAGAGGTACCATCGATTGCCTCTTTGCCAATTCAGCATCTGGGGTCTATCTGCAGTAAGGCTTTCTGAATTTTTTCTAAATCAAAGAAGATGCCGTGAGACTTTCAATAGTTACTTTTTTTGCTTTTGTAGTAGTCATTAGGATGCACTTGTGATTTTTACCAATGAGAAATGCACAATTGCTATGTCCACGGAACCCTTTACAGAACCCAACACATAGTAGGTGAACAATAATTACCTGTGAACATATTTGGCCTTTACCAAATTATTTTTGTGTTCTATGAGTTCTCAACAGTCAAAATGAATTCCATAGTTTTTTAAGGAAACTCTAACCATAGACCCCTTCTCTCCCTGGGATGAATGCCTCCTCCGTCTGAGACGGCAACTTACATAAATGGTGTTCATTGGATGGAATTATTTCACATTTTTCTTAACTAAAAGATACCTGATTCACTTTTTTTTAAACAATAGAATACAAAAAAGAAAAAAAAAGCAACACAGGTACTTGAATACAGTGCTATGCATTCAAATGGGTATATGTAAACTGAATGTGGATTTGTTTTTAATGGCTTTACAGTTTTAGTTTGGCAAGATAAGAGTCCTGGAGCTAGATGCTCGTGACGGTTGCACAANATGACGGTTGCACAATATGAATGTGTACACGGTGCCTGGCTGGCTCAGATGGAGGAGCGGGCTACTCTCGATCCTCGGGTCTTGGGTTTGAAAACCATGTTGGGTATATTTAAGATTACTGAAACAAATAAAACTTAAAAAAAATTCAAATATATATGATTTATGTGAATATATATATATATATATATGAATGTACTTAATTCCACTTTACACTTACAAATGGTTAAGATGGCAAATTTTATGTGGTGTATGTTTTACCACCATAAAAATTAAACAAACAAACAAAACAAAAAGGAAAAGAATAGAATAAAGATGGGCTGCTTAGAGAAGTCTTGCATTACACCAGACAACCTACTCAGAACTGATTGCCTAACCAATCACCTTGGAATCTCAAATGGCCACCCATGTTTCCACCCCCAGCAAGCTACGCCATTCTTTAAAAAGCACTTGTGGAATATAATTTACTTCTGGGAAGTGCCAAAACTGATTAGAGAACATCATCTGATGATACTCCTAATTTAAAAGTCTTATCGCAATGGGAAGGAAACTAGAAACTATCAACCAAAAGGGCAAAGTTGTGTCTGACCTCCATTCTCCCAGACACTCTAAAGCCTGTGCACTTTTTTCAGATTCTATAATTTGCATTCCTTACTCCTAAAAGCAGCCAAGTGCTTTGTCCTGCTATGGAAGGCTTGTGACACTCTTCCCAGACTGGCCACAGCAATGAGGCCTCCCAAATGACTAGGCTCCTTGATCATGCTGCCACTGGGCCGATAGCTCTAATTAGGCTAAGAAACACCTTTAATTACCATGGCCTAATCAAGTCAACTTATGATTCAGGAATGTGATTACTGATGTCAACCAAATTTACTCTCCTTCATGCTTCACTGTTACGATGCTCTGAGATGTTCTTCAGAGCTGGCTTTTTAAAGTTGTTTTGTTGGGTTTTTTTCCTACAACTACATAATTCTTTGGAAGATAAGATCAATGATATTGATGGTATTCAGTGTGAAAATATAAACTGTAACGTGTTTCACTGACTGGCTTTAAAAGTAGCACTCCCTTAAACAAACATCAGATAGATCTTTTAATTATTTTCTTATGCTGTCTAGATTTTTAAAGTGAGGTCATTCACAATCTTTTTCAGAATTTAAAGGATCCTAGTAAATATATTTTAATTATAGGATTTATCAGAAGCATTATATATATGCATGATATATATATATGGTATATAGTATACATGATAAAAACACACATATATATAAATCGAATACTTATATATTATATAATTACTATATAATAGTATATAACATTGTACAGTATATAACACTATATAATATTTATAGAGTATATAACACTATATAATGTTATTATTATATTTTTATAATATTTATTTATTTATATCTTATTGTATATTGTAATTTATTTTGTATATATGTAAAATATATGTGTTATAAATTGGCTCCGTGGACCTTTAAAGGATTTACAGGTGAGCTTTTGTGTATTTGAGTGTGTATTTTCTGAGGGAAAATGGTCAGTAGCTTTCATTTAATTCTCAAAATGGTCTGTGATCACCCCCTCATAACCATCAAACAAAAATGGTTAGGAAGCCATGTCTAGAGCTATACTATCCAATCCTATAGTCCTTAGCCACTCATGCCTTTTGAGTACTTGAAATGTAGCAAGTATGAATTGCTGTAAGCATAAAATGAACACTGGATTTTGAAGAATCAATATAAAAAAGAAGATCTAAAATATCTCAATGGTTTGTACATTGATTATATGTTGAAATAATGTTTGGGATATAGCTAGTTAAATAAAAAATATTATTAGCATTAGTTTCACCTGTATTTGCTTTTGTTAATGTAGCTACAAGGAACTTTTAAATTACATTTGTGCCTCTCACAACAGTTCTTTCAGTGGCACTGGCTTGGGAAAAATCAAAGCTGATCATAACAGCTTGCTGATTCTAAGAGGCAAAAAAATTTTATAGTAGTTTCCAAATTGGATTATAAGAGCGATGTAGCAAAATAACAGACTATGCTAAACATAACAGGGTTAGGGGCGCCTGGGTGACTCGGTTGGTTAAGCTTCTGCCTTCGGTTGAGGTCATGACCGGGGTGCTGGGACAGAGCACGTAGGGCTCCCTTCTCAGCAGGCAGTCGGCTTCTCTCCCTCTCTCTCCGACCCCTACTCATGCGCGTGCATGCTCTCTCTCTCTCTGTCTCTAAATAAATAAAATCTTCTTAAAAATTTAAAAAAATAAACATAACAGGGTTAAAGGCACTGATTTAAACTACTTCAAATATTCCAGCATAATTTCCTTTAAAGAATCATGAATTTGGAAAGAGAAGATTGATGTCAACTCTGAAATACTGCCATCCATATTTGCAGATAATTCATGTGGTGCATTTTGATAAGAACCTTAGGACAATAATGACTCAAAGCAAACTTTTGCTTTTAGCACATAAATAAGATGCTACATTTTAAAAGCCCAGAATATGTAATGAGAAACAATAACAATGAAATATCTTAAGGGAAACTGTAATTCCCAATCATTATAAGTATATGGGTATGATACTTTGATTCATCATTCTCAACAATTCTCACAAACCCTTATGTGGTGCCTATTATAACCCTCACTTTACAGAAGTGGAAACAGGTTCAGAAAGGTTGACTCACTGACCTTTGAGAAAAAGAACTATCCTCTTATTCTCAACTATGTACTTGGAGGCTAGTAGCGGGCTTGGCACAGAGTAGAAGCTCAGTGAATGGCCATTGGCTTATCAGTGACAGTTTGCTGATTCCAATATCAGGTTTCCTCTAAAGAGTGTCTAATTACAATAGCCGCTTTTCCCAATACCACATGCTGAAAAAGAGGTGTACTTAAACTAAGTTTTTTAAATTCTCACATCAATCAATGGGATATAAATATTTTTATTCTCACCTATCAACACATCTTTTTGCATTTTTTGTGGAATAAAGTACAGAACAGCTCTTGCTCTCTCTGTCTCATTCTCAACAAAGGTCTTGATTTCAGTTGGTTCTGCTCCTCGGAGTTTTGGGTTTTCTCCTTAGCCCCCATTCCAGCTGCCTCTCCTCTTTCGTGTTGGAAAATGCATGTCCAAGATCATTTCCTCTAAAAGTTTTCGAGCTTTGCTTACAAGTTAAAAACACTAGATCTATGTTCTTGCGAGCTGAGTTCATCCAGGAATCCGCTTCCAGCGGCGGAATTCCTTCAGCAACAATTCCCGTCCCATTCAACTTGTGAGCCAGCCGAGCCTCCTCGCACTCTCGGGCGCGCTGGTGCATACCACCGTAGGGTGAGTCTCGGCCTCTCCCTAAGTCCTGAGAGGAGGTCGCACCTGGTCCCCTCCCCTTCCCAGCCAAAACCCAGACAATACTCGTCCGCACGCCCGGAAAGGCAAAGCAAACACATTCCCTTCCCGTTCCTGCCCAAGAGCGGCCGCTCCTATTTACCGTCTTGTACCACCAGCTTGCGAACGCCATGGCGACGGCCGGTTTGCTCTGAGACGCGCGGCGGAGGGCCCGGCGAGGACGCTGGGCGCGGAGCGGCAGGCACGCGACTCTCACTTCGCCTGCCTTGCAGCGGACAGGCTCTGAGCTCTGCAAGCCCTGAAGCCGTCAGGAGGCAGGGCACCTGGGCGGTGCCCGAAGCAATCCCCGCCCCCGTCTGCTGGCCCCGCCCCGCCCGATTTCGCTCGAGGTTAGCTCGGGAAGATGTTTTATTTCTCCGGGCCGCCACGCCCTGCAGCCCGGGCTTTACGCGGAAGACAGGATTCCACCGTCCAGTTACGCTACCCCACCCACTCTGGGGGTCCCGAATGAACTTTTCCCCCCTCTCATCCCTATCCTCATGTCACCCACCTCTCACCATCCAACTTTTCCCGACGCGGGCCACCCCTTGTTGAGCTCGCGCCACGCCCCGCGCTCTTGGCCGGGGCCCTGGAATACCCAGCCACCTCCAGCCACCTGCCCAGCGGCAGTCACTGAGCCCCGCGCCCTTCCCCAGCCCGGGAGGGGGCGCACGGGCCGAGAGGCCAGGCAGGCTACGCCCAGAGGAGGTGGCCCACGGCTCCAGCGCTGGGGTCCTCCCAGCGTTCAGCCCTGCGGTTTCGAGAAGAGCGCCACTCACCTCTTGGGTATGGCGGGCCGCTGCAGCGCGCCGGGGCCGCGGGGAGGCAGCGGGCTTCTGGCCCGGCTGAGACATGGCAGGGCCGCTGCAAACGCTGCCTCCGGGAGGGCGCAGCGGAGACTAGAAGGGAGGCCCGGGCGGGGCGCTCTGGGAGGGAGGGAAGGAGCGGAGGGGCCGAAGGGCGCGCCCGTGAGGCAGCTTTTCCGACCCAGCCCCGAGCCCGCGCGGGGGCTCCCCCTTGCCTGTCCGGGTCCTCCCCTTCCTGCCCGCTGCACGGGGCTCCCGGGGCTGAAACTTAACACCCTCGGCCCCGGTGTCTTCACCCAGAGATCCTCCCCGCCTTCCAGGACTCCGCTGCTCCCCGTGGTCGCCGGGAGGAGGGGCTGGAGGTCTCAGGGTTCCTGCTTAGACGTGCCCGGACTTAGCTTCAGTTGTGCAACGGGGAAGCTGGACCCGGGCGTGGCCCGGCTACGCCTCGACCGTTCTCCTTAAAAATCTCCAGAATCAAACACCGTTTCTGCAGTCTGCCTTGGTTTAGTTTGGAGAAGAATTTACCAACTCCAATCTGGCCCAAGCCTGGACCTTCTAGATAAGGAAGTGGATCACTAAAACATATTGGTCTGTGCATGTGTTTGTGTAGATGTGTGTGTTTGTGTAGGTGTGTACGCTCGCCTGTGTATGTTTTATGTCATCTCACTTTGGGTTTTTGGGGGGTGGCGCAGTTTTGAAAGTTTAAAACGTCTTAATGGGTAGGAAGCCGTAGGTTCCAATAGTCCCACATTTAAACCCCTATAGCCTTTCTGGAGCCTGGTCGGTTTTGTTTCCGAGGCCAAAGTGTTTTTTAGTCTTTGACTCATCTTAAACAGCACTTCCTGGTTTGAGCTTGGAAGTGAAATACAACAGGCCTGTCTAGAAAACGCTCGTCTGCTGAGACTGCGGGTCTCCGATTCTGCCCGTTTGTGATCAGACCTGCCTGAAAAAGCCTTTCCCCAAGATGGCACTGACACCTTGGACCTGGGGGTGACGCTCTGTGAAGTGTTGTGTTTTAGACGGTGGGAGAGAGAGGCCAGATTGTAGGAAAAGATTTGTCATGCTATACTGAGCTTGGCAGGATGAATTCTTGTTTCCCTTTCCCCTCTCATTTTTAGGGATTTTGACTTCCTTCACTGGCTTAGCAGCATTCTTGATGGGGGGAGCAGCGAGGGATGATTTAAATGGATTCCCTCTTAAAAGGTTTTGCTTATTATCCATGTGACTACTATTTCCAACAAACAGGCTACAGAGTAAGAATTTCTACATAAAAATGAAATGACTTGGATAAGGGGTCTATCATTGTCCATTCAAGGAAAATCGGTTGGTGGCATGAATTACATTCATAATTGGGAAAAATGTCATAAGCCTGAAAAAATGACTTTATGATTGTGACCAACACCTACAATAATTTAAACAAACACACAAGCTACAGGGACCAGGTGATAGGCAGCCCGTCCCCAGGCCCAGGAACCAGAAACATTTCCTTTCTTCAGAACCTAGAAGGCCTAGGTTCAGGTTTTAGAACCCTGACTACATTATTCTAATTCTGGAAGAAGAATGGTTTGTTGATTAAAATTTGAGGTATTTTCTAACGGAATATTTAAAATTGAACTTAAACTGGTTAGTTTTATACTTCTTGAAAGTTTTTCATGCATGTAAAGTGCTGTGAAAGAAATTGTAGAGGGAATGATAGAAAGATAAAAATACACATTCCCTGTGTATGTGCCCCCCAGGGACTTAGAGTTTAGCTGAAGTCATATGGCATTTGTCACACATGATCATTTGGGTGACAATGAGAGATGTACAAGTACGGATAAGTACAAATGTGTTTTGGGAGTTTGGGGTTCTGTGGGTTTTGGTGATTTTAGGAAGGGAAAGGAGTCTTGAGTGGACAGGCTGGCTGGTGGGATGTGGACGGAAGGAGAGAGGATGAGGGCAGTTCAGGAAATACAAAAAAGCCTACCCATCTGGCTGCAGCTGCTGGTCCAAGTTTAGGAGTAATCAGTCCATTTGCCCACTTACTGTTTACTTTGCAGCTACTGTGCAAGGTGATATAATTGGTATCAACATCTATAAGAGATAAAAACATTAGCCTTCAGGCTTTGCTGAAAGGTTGGAAGTCACATTAACAGAACAATTATGGCTAAACTATGCATTGATGACTATGAGTCAAGAAGAATTACAAATAAGTTGAAGAAGAGGGTGGTGTTTTCACTTTCTCTTGAGGTCAGTGAGGAATTTGAACTTTGATACCACGACCAGCAGTTGAGCATCTTAGGGAAGATCATTTTAAATGCATATGGCAACTTACACTATATTTTTATTTGCACACATGTTAAGTACTTCGTTCCTTTATTTAGTCGGTAACAGGATGACTGCCGTGTGTCAGGCTCTGTGGAGGTACTGGGGACCTCACAGTCTAGGAAGAAAGACAAATTCACCAGCACATGACCGTGGGAGAAGGGTAAGGGTTGGCAGAGTTATTCCAAAAGCACTGTAGGATCCTGACCATGGGGTGGCCTGGCTGGAGAGGAGGGGAGCTCAAGGGCTTCCCCCCCCCCATGTTTGACTTGATGGAGTTGAAACCTTCTCCACGTAACCTCCACGTTGTACCTTCTCTTCATCCCCACTACTGCTGTAGCTGGTCAGGAACTCATCACTTCTCATCAGGAAACATGTAAAGTGGAAAAAAAGAAAGACAGGACAGAGTTTGGAGAAAAAGCCAGCAGAACCTGAGAAGGAGCTGTAGTGGGACGGAAGCGAGAAAAGAAGTAAGTACCAGAGGCCAAGGGTGGAGGGGCTTCTAAAAGGAAGGGCTAACCCGCAACTAACATTTCAGTCAAAGGTTGGGCCAGACAATGAATGAAGAGTGTCCACGAGATCTGACAGCTGAGAGGTTTTTGGTAACCCAGCCAGTGGGTAAGATTGAGGAGGAGGCAGAGTGGTTTTGTGAGGTACTCACAGTTTCAATAGTCCCCTTCCTTTGGATGGTATTTCTTTCTGCACCACCACGTACTCCTGGAATGGAAGTCAACTCCAGAAAACCTGGACGTTTTGGCTGACGTCCAGGGGCCTGTCAATCCCACTGGAACTTACCTGTCCTATCTGCCGTCTTGAGACTCTGCCACGTTTGCTCCCCTCCATAGTGACATTTTCCTGAGTAAACCAGAAAGAAAAGAATCTTTGTAAATAGGCAAAGACACAGGCAAAATACGCAAAGGCTCTCAAAGCTTCCTTTCCCTTATAATGTGCGTGTATCTGAGTAGGAGCTTCATGCTTCTGACTGTTGAATTATCCAGAAGAATGGCTTCAGTGGTAAAGTCCGTGCATAAAGATGAATGTGTCCTAGTCAGCAGGAGACTATGTTTAGAGCACAGGAGCTTTGCCATGCACTATGGCCTGAATATGTTTGTGCCCCCCCCACACATTCCCATATTAGAATCCTAATGCTCAATGTGGTAGCACTAGGAGGTGGGGGCTCTGGGAGGTGACTAATTCGTGAGGGTGGAGCTCTCATGGAGATTAGTGCCTTTATAAAAGATGCCCCGGGAGAGCTCCCTTGCCCCTTCTGCCATGTGAGGATACAAGCAGAAGTCTGCAGCTGGGAAGAGAGCCCTCACTGGACTATCCTGGCACCCTGATCACAGACTTCCAGCCTCCAGAACTGCTAGAACTGTTTTACAAGCTCCCCAGCCTGTGGTATTTTGCTACAGCAGCCCGAATGGACTAAGACACCTTGCTTTTCAGATCACACTGGGCTTGTGTAGGGGTGACCGAAGGGGTGGCAGGCAGGAGAAAGAATGGAGATGAAGGATGGAGGGACAGAGAATAAAGAGAGGAAAGAGAATAAACAGCAGATGAAGTATTTTTTTAGTTTCCACCGTTACCAAACAAGAACTTGAGTCACCCACATATCTATAACTAGGCCTTCAGGTTTTACTTCTCATCCTTTACTATCTCATGCCTGCTGATAGTAAACCACCTGCAAAATACCTTCAGGCCTTGTTCTTCAGCATGACAGACTTCCTGTTTCTTGTCCATGCGGACCAAAGAAGACTGAGATCATATTCCCTTTTCAGGGATTTATTAGGGAGGACTCATGGGATCAACACCTGTGGGAGGGAAGGAAGGATGGGCCAAGGGAGAAGTTGAGTGGGATGCAGACCCAGTAGAAGCCTCCCATAAGCCTGCAGGGAATGACTATGGCTGGGTGCCCTTTGGAGCACTTGGGGGCTGGGGAGAGAGGGCTGAGCCCTTATGAGCCTGCATCACTAGTCCTTGGGTATGTCCGAGGGTGAAGGGAGCATGGCTTTGGGAGAGAGAGGTGGCTCCCTTAAACTGTGGCAACCCCCAAAGGGAGCTGGGAGATGAGGGCTGTCTTCTGGTGGCACTCCTAGGAGCTGGAATAAGGACTCTTCTATTCCTGATGGGGATTCACGTAGCTTATCGCATCCATTACATTCCTCCGTGCAATATTAACACCAAAAAACTTTGCAAATAGAATTGAGGGGGGAATTAATATGACTAAAGTATGCTGTCAAGTTGCTATCTAACTAAACATTTGGTCTGAATATATTACCCATTTAATTAAATTTCTCCCTGTTTTAAAATGACTTTTGCCTTCAAGAGGCATCACAGAAGAACAATTTGTTTCACACAGTGGCCATGCTATTAATACTAGCAATCGAGATATACAGAAACAACAATTTCAAAATTTGATTGCAAAGAATGATTAGAAATGAAGGCAAAATAATTTTTTTCTATTTTCTAGTTTTGTCTAGTGCTTTTAAAGAAAAAGAAAAAAAAAAGATTGCTCTATAGGTCTAGCAGCAGACAAGGAAGTAGGTAGAAGATACCCCTATTTCCTAGGAAGCTACAAGCCTTCCTATAAGCTAGAAGTCTTTTGCTTTGCTTACTGATTTCCCTTAGGTTTGTGGTCTCCATCCTCGGGGCTGTGGGTCCCTGAAAAGAACTCGGTTCTGAGTCAGTGTATTCCTGGGGCCAACAACTAACCAGTGCTGTGTGCATCATCTGTCTTCCTTGTTTACAGTCCTTGATGGTTCCTTAGTGCCAACAGGATGAAGTTTAGATCCCTTCCCATGTCCTCCCAGGACCGGCAGGATTTGTCCTGGGCAGCCCTAGCTGCAGCGTTATGCCTTCACGCACCTGCGCTCCAGCCATGCCCTCCGGCTTTCAGATCCTTGAACGTTCTCTGCTCTTCCCAATTCTGCCTTTGCTCATTTCCCACCCCTCGGAATACTCCTCCCTTTCCTTTTCCAAAGTGCTGACTTTCCACAGCATTGCATTATATTGTAACTGTCTATTGTCCATATAAAGTCCAAGATTCTCATGGCCTAATCCTAAATGCAGTTTATATTTAAAGAAACAGTGGTCGGGCCTTCCAAAAGTAACTAAAAGCATTTCAATCTTTACTGCAATCCTCTCACTGCAATTGAAAATGCCCAAGTGGGCACACAATCAGAACACTCAGCAAAACATCTTAAAAATCTTTCTCTTTTTATCTTACTTCCATTATCTCCCCCATGCTCCCAAATTTCTTCTATAAACTCTCCGAAAAACAATCAGAAGATATTATCTTGTCATATTTCTTTTTCTTGTTTCCTTCTGCAGTGGTATCGTTCTTCCTAGAGGGTCCCATGGAGGGGAGATCGTTGTGCATACTAGCACAGTCTCTGATCCCTGTCATACTGTTGATCTGTTCCCACTGCTAGAGTCTGTGAGAAAAGGGTCATTTCGGTCTTATTCAGAACTTGAGACTGTGCCTGGCACACAATATGTCCCCAATAAACATTTTATGGAATGAATAAGAACACATTATTGGTTTTTTTTCCAGGCTAAACTTCCTTCTTCAAAAGATGAAAGAAATAGACTGGGGAATTTAGAAGGACACTTGTAGTTGAAACGGTCTCTGATCACTTAAGATCAGAAGGGCAGGGCACCTGGGTGGCTCAGTGGGTTAAGCCTCTGCCTTCAGCTCGGGTTATGGACCTGGGATCTAGCCCTGAATGGAACCCCCATCGATCCTCCCATTGAGCCCCCCATCAAGCCCCCTTCTGGCTCCCTGCTTGGTGGGGAACTGCTTCTCCCTCTCCCTCTGTCTGCCGCTCCCCCTGCTTATGCTTTCTCTCTCTCTGTCAAATAAAAAATAAGATCTTTAAAAAAAAAAAAAGATCAGAAGTTCAGGAGAACTATCTAAACACTCCACGGTACTAATTCTATTGAATGGCTCTCACAGTTGATAATTGACAGTAAATAAACAAAAACATATAGTGCTTATTATGATTTAGAAACTTTTCAGTTTTTAAAGACTTTGCATATATTTGCATATATTTGTTCATTTCACCCTCATGAAGTAGGAAACATTATTTTCCTCCTGTTATAGGAGAGAAAACTAAGGCCCAGAGAGGTTGAATAATTTATCCTGGGTTACACAGCTGCTAAGTGACAGTATTAGCGTTTGAATGAGATGGTTTAGTGCTTCTAAGGACTTCTCTGTATTTATTCTTTGCTACATACTAAACAAAATTTGTCATGGAATTTGGAGTGGAATGTTTGCGTATGGATGGCATGTATGATGCCTTGGGATGGGGGATTGAGATTATATTTTTTTTATTTTTTTTAATGCTTTTTTATTATATTATGTTAGTCACCATACAGTACATCCCCGGTTTCCGATGTAAAGTTCGATGATTCATTAGTTGCGTATAACACCCAGTGCACCATGCAATACGTGCCCTCCTTACTATCCATCCCCAGTCTATCCCATTCCCCCACCCCCCTCCCCTCTGAAGCCCTCAGTTTGTTTCTCAGAGTCCATAGTCTCTAATGCTTCATTCCCCCTTCTGATTACCCCCCCTTTCTTTATCCTTTTCTTCCCCTACCGATCTTCCTAGTTCTTATGTTCCATAGATGAGAGAAATCATATGATAATTGTCTTTCTCTGCTTGACTTATTTCACTTAGCATAGGTTGTGGTCCATATATACAATGGAATATTACTCAGCTATCAGAAAGAACGAATTCTCAACATTTGCTGCAACATGGACGGCACTGGAGGAGATAATGCTAAGTTATTATATTTTTAAATGAGTGATTTAATATCTGGAGTGATGAAAGTGAATCTGAGGTACCTTAGCTATCTGTTCTTCAGCCTGTGCTGGAGAATTTAAAAATAATACTAGTCAGTTACAAAATAATACTAGTCGTTGATATGAAATGTCAGAATAGGCAAATCGGTAGAGACAGAAAGTAGGGGCACGTGAGTGGCTCAGCCAGTTAAGCGGCTGCCTTCAGCTCAGGTCATGATCTCAGGGTCCTGGGATGGAGCCCCGCATCAGGCACCCTGCTCGATGGGCAACCTGCTTCTCCCCTCTCCACTGCTTGTGCCTCTCTCTCTCTCTTGCAAATAAATAAAAGATCTTTTTTAAAAAAGGCAGTGTGAAGAATCTATATATGGCATTCTAGTATTATGTAAAAATAAAAAAGATATATATTTTATGAACTTTCTATATAAACACATATGTATTTCTTGTGCCGGCTATTTCTGAAATGATACACAAAAAATTACAAATAGTGCTTGCCTTTAGGGAGGAACTTGGGAGATTAGGGATGTGAAGTGTGGAGGACAGTTACCTTTCACTTCTTTTTTTATTGTTCTACTCAGTTTATTTTTAAACACATACATAGTATTTCTTGTTCAACTGCAGTTCTAGATAACCAATAAATAAATATTATATATTAAATGCGTAACTTACAGATTAAACTTTATCACTTAGAATTCCTAAAATTTATTTATTTCTTGATTTTTGCAAGAGAGAGTGAGCACGAATGGGAGGGAGGGGTAGAGAGAGAAGCAGACTCCCCACAGAGAAGGGAGCCCAATGCCGGCTGGATCCCAGGACCCCAGAATCATGACCTGAGCCAAAGGCAGATGCTCATCCGACTGAGACACCCAGGCACCCAGAATTTCTAAAGTTTTTAACTTTGCTTTCTTGAAATAAATTATGTTTCTAGAAATCGCTTTCCAGAACTATAGGAGGGGGAGGGAAAGCTTAACTGGTGCCCAAACTCTCTGTTGTGAACTAGTCAAAGAAAAGTTGCACTAAACATACTGTCCCCTCTCCCACCATTTTCTCCCAGTAGACTATTTTTGTTTTTGTGACTGGTTTGGCTTTGCCACTGGAGGCAGCGGCCATGCTTGTGATGGGGTAGGTGAAGGGGACATTGGTTTGTTGCTGCCTGGTGCCGTATATGGAACCGTGAAGGAAGATCAACAACGCTGTTAACACCTCAGTTCTCCATACTGCAGGCTCAAAGGTACCCTTCTCATTTCGTGTCGTTATGTTGTGTGTGTCCGGTTCAGACTCCAAAGGCCTTGGTTGCACAAAATCATACACTGAGGGGGATTGTTATTCAAATCGACATAACATAGTTTTCACACAGGGAGAACGCCTTGTGTGGACATGCTGCCGTAAGCTGAGGAGCTGGGGAGAAGCTAGGACAGCCTCACACAAATGCTCCCCCGGCACCTTCAGAATGAGTGCGGCCCTGCTGATACACTGCTTTTGGACGTGTAGCCTGCAGAAATGTGACATAATAAATTTCTGGTGTTCTAAGCCAGCCTTAGCTAAAGTTGTGGCCACTCTAGCAAACTAATACACTCAGAATGGGGAATATTAAGACACGGGTAGAAAAGACCCCAGTTCAAAGTGAGCTCAGGCCTTCTCCAGTTTCTTCCTACACTAGGAAACATCCCTGGCAAATGTGAATTCCGATTGTGACATTTGGTCTAGAAAGGATAACTACCTTTTTTTTTTTTTTTTAAAGATTTTATTTATTTATTCGACAGAGATAGAGACAGCCAGCGAGAGAGGGAACACAAGCAGGGGGAGTGGGAGAGGAAGAAGCAGGCTCATAGCAGAGGAGCCTGATGTGGGGCTCGATCCCATAACGCCGGGATCACGCCCTGAGCCGAAGGCAGACGCTTAACCGCTGTGCCACCCAGGCGCCCCGGATAACTACCTTTTTGATTTAGAGTGTGTTTCCACAACATTCCTAGGAAGAAAGGCTAAAAATATCACTTTTCTCTGTGAAGGCTAATCTACCTTTTCGGTTATATTTCCCACGTGCTCAGTTTGGATTCTCTTATGAAAGTTGTTTCTTCTTCCCCTCTTTCAAAACTCACTTTCAGAACTTGTCTGAAGACTCACTTCCTCATTGGTCCTTCCAGGCTAACTCTTACAGAATACCGTCACTTGGCCACATTTGTGAAGGCCCTACAGTGTCAAGTTTATGTTTATGGTCCTGACCTAACAAAACTATTTATTTCTCACTGTGTATTGAAGCTTTAGCACTTAAGTTAGAATATTTGTATATTATTTTTCTTGAAATGGTAAAATCTTTGAAGGAGGTTTCCTTCAATAAGTGTTAATAAATGTAACAGGTGCAATTTATAGAGTACTTATTCTGTACTTCTCTGCCCTGCAAACCGGGGAAAGAAGACACACACGCACACACACACACACACGTTCATGGTCACACAGAACACAGAGCGAAGAATTCATCACAGGTCGGGGTGCCTGGGTGGCACAGCGGTTAAGCGTCTGCCTTGGGCTCAGGGCGTGATCCTCGCGTTATGGGATCGAGCCCCACATCAGGCTCCTCCGCTATGAGCCTGCTTCTTCCTCTCCCACTCCCCCAGCTTGTGTTCCCTCTCTCCGCTGGCTGTCTCTATCTCTGTCAAATAAATAAATAAAATCTTAAAAAAAAAAAAAAAAGAATTCATCACAGGTCACACTGACTCTGCAGCCTTGGCTCTGGGAATCATACTCACTGAAGCTGGCCTGTTAAGCCAAGTCTGACTCATCCAGTAGTGACTTCACCTCTCTTGCTCACTGATCTCTCCCCAGGGCCCAGAAGCGTGTCAGCACTTGGTCTTCATATTTTTGTTGCCGGAGTTGGTGGTACTGCCGTACAAGTATGGCTATGCTGTAGGAATAGAGGCAATCACAGGGGAAGAAGCCCCTTACTCTAATTAGTAGGTTGAACCATCTAAAATTGCCTATATTCAAAATTGTTGACCTACAGCGATGGCAATTTCATACAGTTTAATCTTACACAATTGCTAAAAGGATTTAAAGTTGATAGAAGTTTCAGCCTTCTGCTGCTTCGTTTGTTTTTAAAAACGGTTTGTGTGTTTCTCCTCAGCAAGCCTCAGTCGCCCCTGTAGCCCTTGGCTGCTGGCAAGAACAATGCATGACTGTGTTTCTTTCACTATGTATTCCTGACCTCAGTGGCTGTCCGATATTGCAACATTTTGTTTCAATAGGCATGGTTAAAGTTCTTCTCCCATGAAAGGTCACTGGTGCTTGGGACTGGGAATGTAGCCTCTCCCAGGATGCATTGTTTATCATGTCTCTTAAATGAAGTCTAGGGGCCAGATAGCTAACTCCTTCTCCCTCTGATCTGCTTTGTGGCTTAGATCAAGCCACCTTTGCCATCTTGGTTTCTGCCTTGATAAGTCAGTCTAAGGCCAGTGGATGATTGTGTCTGAAAAGTCCTGAGAACTGTATTATTTGATTCTATCTCCCCGCTGTTGCATGTCCTGAATTGATCCTCTAATTTTCTTATCCTCTCTCCAGCATCCTCTCTGTGAGTCTCCCATCTCATCTGAGGTTGGAAAGGTGTAGTTACCACTCTGTGTGAGGTGGAAGAAAGGGACTGAGTCACTAACCGCCACCTATGATTTTCCCCCACCTCCCTCTGTTCAGCCCATGTCCCAGCTCCAAACCCTGAAGCTACAAAGCGACATTCTGCCTGGCACACTGGTCGGTAACTTCTCTGCAGGACTGCAGGGTGCCCCTCCCCAGGCTGTGAGAGTCACTTTCCATCATTCCACCACTTGCTATTTCCCACGAATGGGTCGGTCTCAGATCTGTTCATTGTCTCCTGTTCCATTCTCTTTAACCTCGGGGGTTTATAACTTGCCTATTTGTTTTAAATTCATTTATTCTTCTTTCAGTGGGGTTTCCGGAGGGAGAAGAAATAAAGACATATGTTCAATCTCTTTGTAGATCAGGTCACTGTAACCCATTTTTAAAAATAATAGCCCTGCAAGGTATGGATTAGTGGGCTCGTTTTACAGATAAAGATACTGAGTCTCAGAGAGATTCCGTAAATTGCCTAACAGCTCACAGCTAGGTATCACAGCTGTGATTCAGACCTATATTTAACTGAGTCTAGAGCCCATGTGCTTCAGCAATACAGAATCCTGCCTGCCCTAGTCACTTGACCAGAGGTCACATGACCACTGCCAGGGATGGTCCTAAGAAGACACACCATTCAGGTCATGCAAGATCTAGACAACCTCGAGGTCTCTTCCATCTCTTGTAATGTTTCCTCTTGCTTTGTTTGACAATCAAAGCAACTGGAACACAGAGATATTTTTAAGCAAAGATAATTGGCTTAATATCATTTTAGCTGAAGCATTTCACAGTGCTCAATTAAAACCCTGGAGGAGACACATAAAACCGAAGACTGAACTGAGTGACCTAGAGTGCCTGATTACAAATCGAGCTACAGATACAACTAGCCCACAGTCACATACAAGGAGGAAAATACATGTTTAGGTGACTCCTCTCCGAAGCGTCCACTTAATGCCCTGCATCACGGAGCCTGCTGATTTATAGCATTCGGCCAAAATCACTGAAGGAATGAATTATTTATCATTTATTTATATTAAGATTCACACTGAATCAGCATGGCTTGGACATGTGATCATCTCGCTTTTATTAAAATGATAAAATGGAAACTATAAGATGTGATACTTGAACTGTTCAGAAGAAAAAAGCTGGGGACAGAAATGGTGGTCGCACGGACTCCAACGACGAAAGGTTGAATATTGCATCTTTCAAGAGTGCACACAGTTAAACATAGTAGAAACTCTTGTATGACTTTACTCAGATGTCTTCAAGAGTAAGTTAATTAATAACTTCTCATTATAGCAGAAATAAGGGAAAAGAAAAATGAAAAGTAAGAAAAAATAAGAAAGGATGACCTGAATCTTCAAGTATATCACAATATATTTGAAAAGAGAAGCTAACCTGAATAAATGAGAAGAGAACAGTTCAAGAGGACTCAAATTATGGAAGTCCTTAAAAGCCAGATCAAGGAGCTTAGACTTCTCCTCATATTATTTTTATTTTACGTTTTGTGTTTATTGTAAAAATAAGAAAACATAAACCAGGAAAATAAAACTGAAGTACAATCACCCCCAAATCCCAACACACAGTTAATTTATTGATATATAGTTTTACTGATAGTTCTGTAATGTACATGCTATTTTGTAAACACGTTTTCCACATAACATGGGATCTTGACCACGTTTCAAGGACAGTAGATATGTAGTAGAAATATTTCAAGGAGGGGCGCCTGGGTGGCACAGCGGTTAAGCATGTGCCTTCCGCTCAGGGCGTGATCCTGGCGTTATGGGATCGAGCCCCACATCAGGCTCCTCTGCTATGAGCCTGCTTTCCTCTCCCACTCCCCCTGCTTGTGTTCCCTCTCTCGCTGGCTGTCTCTATCTCTGTCGAATAAATAAAATCTTTAAAAAAAAATATTTCAAGGAGATCAGAAAAGGAAGAGGAAAAGTGTTGGGAAGTGATTGGCCAGTTCTCACAGTATGTGGGGTTATGCTGGGCCAGGAGAGTGTGCAGGGTTTAGAGAGTGAGGGGATGAGACTTCACAGAAAGAATGACAATGTGGAAAAGTGCCGGGAAGGGAAAAGAGCATGGTTCACACATGGCCCAGCGGGAAGACCTCCGCTGAGGAGACAGCTGGTTTGCAATGGAGAAGGGTGGGTAAGGCTAGGAAGGCAGGCAAAGGGAAGGTTTAGGACAACTTTCCTTCCTCTCCTCTGAACATCAAACAGGGAGGAAAGGGTTTGAATGGTAGCCCACAGCCAAATGGGGATGCCTTTCCCCATTAGGAGAATTGGTGAAAGTGACGTGTAGTAATGAGAGGAGGGGATTTTTAGTTATGCTATGAATTTGTCGAGATTCTCTTGTTGTTAAGCAAGAGAAAAAGCCCACTGTTCTAGGTAAAACAGAAAGAAGGGCAATCAGTTCCAAGGATAAAAGGGGCCTCCCAGAACTAGAGCTGAATGCAGCTGGACCTTACTTGGAACGGCAACTCATTGCTAGAGGGCTACAAGCAAGCTGGCCCTCCTCTATCTCTGTCTCACCTCTCCGCGTCCCTCGTGGGCCTGCAGCCTCTGTCTCTGCATGCTGGCCTGCTGGAATGTCAGCTCCCACAGTGAATCCTTCTTAATGCCACTTAATAGGAAGTTTTTCTCTGTCTCCTTCTTAATTTCTTTATCTGGTCCCTGCCTCCCAGTGAGGAAGGCAAACCCATTTGGGTCAGTTCAGGTCAGGTCTACCTTTGGTCCAGTCAACTGTGGGGTGGGAGGAAGAAGCCAAGTGACGGAGCCCTACTGGCCCCTGGGATTCCATTCCAGAGGAGGAAGAACTGGACTGGGTGGGGAGAATGCTCTGTGTGTGTGCTCTCAACTCTCCTCTCTCCAGAAATTATGGATCTCTTATGTACTGAATTAAAAAAAAAAAATCAGGATTATGCAAGTGCCCAGAATGACTTTGAGTATTATAACCAAAGAGATACTTTTTCTCCACAAAAGGAAATCTGGATGTACGTTGAGCTCCCAGGCCATTGAAGAGCCTCTCGGAAGGAGTACATTGCGCTCACGTGCCTATCTGAGTCTGAAACAGCAGAAACGTAGAGAAAAACAAAAATAGAACTAAACCCAACACCATTAACTATGTAATGTGAAGTGAACTGCAACAAGCAGATCACCAAAGACGACCAAAGAGAGATGGCATTAGGGACTCGATGATACACAAAATCTTGCTCTGCACGATGGCTTTACTTGCTTGATTAAACCTAATCCAAGTATCCGTCCTATCGTGGGGTTTGGGTGTGGTGGTAGAAGTCTGGGTGAGTCACGTTGATGACCAATTTTGTGGTTTTTTCCTCTGTAGTGAAGAAATATGGCTTGCTCAGCATATCAGCGCAGTCTAAATACCTTCAGGCTATGCTCCCAGGGGCAGTTATTAATGGGTGAGAGACATGCGGAGAGAAGAAATGAAGGCAAGGCCTGAGGACATTTCAGATGACTCCTTTCTGAGTGGGAGGGCTGGACTGGATACGTGGAAAGGATAAGATCGATTATCACAAGCATGTGCTACCTCTTATAAGGTTGATTCCCATGAGCCACTTAGTGTGGGTAAATTCCAGACAGAAACAACACATTAGAAGGATTAATCTGGCTGTGTTAAGCATTTGAAGTGGACGGTTTGGTGTGCAGACAATTGGGCTGCTAAGACTTCTGTGTAGACAATTAACTCAATAAAGTGGTATTTGTGCAGGGGAGAAGAGTGGAAGAGAAAAGTAGCCAGAGTTCGTAGTATAATTCGATTTTTAGAGATACACTTGCCAGGCAGAATATTAGATTGTATGACTCAGCTTCCTGTGTCGCATTCAGGTCTGAGGGGCCATAATGAACATGTCACTATCCTAGGATGAAAACAGCTATAGGACGTTGGGTCTGGCATATTTATTACCATGAGTACATCACCCCAAACTTGTTTTCTTTGTTCCCCAGCAAAAGCTGGAATTTTTTCAAATAACCGGCCTTCCTCTCAGCACAAACACACATGAAACAAATATCTCAATCACATTCAGACTTCCTAAGGAAATGGGGAAAGTACCCATCTTAGGGAACAAGCACATCAGGGTAAATTCTGGCTTCCCACTCAGTCAGAGATGTGGGTGTGGATCAGGGCTTCCCCAGAGCGCTGCTCAGCCTCGGAGCACACTAGCTCTGGGGAATGTCTGGAATCTGGCTGAAGGGGAAGAGATCGAAGACATTCATCTACTGGATAAGGAGTAAGAGCCAGCCAAAAATGGTTTTCCCTGTCCAGTGGATACTCTGGGGTAAGTAATCTCTACACCCAACATGGGGCTTGAACTCACATCCTCGAGATCAAGAGTCACATGCTCCACCAACTGAGCCAGCCAGGAGCTCCGGGAGTTCAAAATTTGTAAATCAATAGCAATAATAAATACATTATAATAATTGCATTTAAATGCAATATAATAAGGGTGCCTGGATGGCTCAGTCGGTTAAACATTCGACTCCTGATTTCAACTCAGGTCATGACCTCAGGGTCCTGAAATCAAGCCCTGCGTGGGGCTCCATGCTGGGCGTGGAGCCTGCTTGAGATTCTCTCCCTTCTCCCTCTGCCCCTCCCCTTCCACTATATCTCTCTTTAAAAACATTAAAATTTTAAAAAATTAAATTAAATAAAAAATATTTAAATGCAATATAATAATTGTAACCAGCACACTAATCATACAGGAGGTGCTATGCTAAGTGCTTTAATACATCGTTTCATTCAGCTTCAGAATAACCCTAGGAAGTACATACTCAGTTTTATTATCCACAGGTAACAGATAAGGGAACTGAGTTTCAGGGTGATTGAGTAACTCGCTCAAGGTTACATAGTCAATAAGTGGCAGAGCTGGGATTTGAACCCAGCTATGTGGCTCTAAAGCTTGATGCTTTACCCAAAATACGATGGCCTCCAGAGAATGAAAGTGATATTCACCTTGGTGTTTACTTGGCTCTGTTCTTTACTTCTCTATAGGAATTCTGATTCAAGTTTGTATTTATATAAAAGTATACTCCTAATTCTTTTTTAAAAATAAGTTTTAAATTTTAGAACAGTTTCAAATTTATACAAAAGTTGCAGAGATAGTATAGAGTTCTCATTAGTCTGCTCTAGTTTCCCCTATTGTTAACATCGTATATATATTATCATGGTCCGTCTGTCATACCTGATGAACCAACACTGATGTGTCACTATTAACTAAACTCCATACTTTATTCTTATTTCAATTTAGTTCTCCTTTGATGTCCTTTTTCTGTTCCAGGACTCCTTCCAGGATACCACATTGTGTGTGGTCATCACATCTCATTAGGCTCCTCTGTACTCTGACAGCTTTTCAGACTTTTCTTACATCTGATGACCTTGACACTTTTAAGGAATACTGCTCAGATATTTATAGAATTTCCCTCATTTTGGGTTTGTCTGATGATGTTTTTCTAGTCTGAGGGTTATGGATTTGGGAGAGGAAGGACCATAGAAGTGAAGGATCATTCTTAGAACATCATATCAAGGACATATAGTATCAACATGATTTATCACTGAGGAAGGTAATCTTATTCATCTGGCCATTGCAGTGCTAGTTTCCCCTGCTGTGAAGTTACTTTTTTACTCTTTTCCATATGCTTTGGAAGCAAGCCACTAGATACAGCCAACACTCGAAGGGATGAAGAGTTCACATCCTTGAAGAGGGACTATCTCTATAAATTAGCTGGAGTTCTTTTGTATGCTTCCTGTCTTCTTTATTTACTTATTTAATCATATATGTATATCAGTATGGGATTACGGATTTTTATTTTATATTTTGTGTTATAATCTACTACTGCATTATTTATTTTGTTGCTCTGATTTTTCCAGCTTTGGCCATTGGGAGTTCTTTCAGGTCATCTCCTGTTTCCCTTTGAACACTCCCTTACTTTCTGGCAATACAAAATGCTCCAGCCTCATCTTGTGTATGCCCTGTCCCAGCAGTAGAATTATTCATTTCTTCAAGGAGTTCTGATTCCTTTTACTGGAAAGTGCTATTAGAAACCAAGATTTGGGTGCTGGGTTTGATCATTGGTACTGGGGTATCATGGCTTCTAGGACAGAGCTCAAAGGATAGAGCTGGGAAATACATGTATGAATATGAACCCATGTTTACTCATGTAACTATAATTTTTACTGTATCCATCCATCTGTGTATTAAGCTTAACATGAGTTCGTACTCATGTCTCCAACTCTAATCCATACCACAAGTTTCATTCTAGACTTCTTTGCTTATCCGTAATTTTCCACATCAAAAGTGAAAAAACTGGCTCCTATCATCTGCTACTGTTTATTTATTCAATTCCAGTTTATACATACAGTAGTTTCAGAATTCTTAATCTTTACTACTGTGAGAAACAACTTTATCAACAGTACAGTGTTTATGTGAAGTTCCCTTTGTCTTTATTCTTAGAATCTCTAACTCTTTGGTTCTTCTTTCCTTCTCTTTCTCTATGGATGTGTGTGTGTGTATATATATATATACACATATATATGTGTATATATATATATGTATACACATATATATGTGTATATATATATTACATATATATATACACACACATATATATCAGTAAACTTATTTATATATGTATATGTATATATGTATATATATATATATATCAATACAGTTATTTATATATGTTATCTCTCTACTTGTAGTTCTCTCCATAAATGTGTATTTCTGTATATCTTTTTAAGCATCAAAGGAGCAATGAGTTAACAGTGACCATACAGGAGATTTAGAAATGATTCTACCCCCAAATCTTATGCTAAAACTTGATAAATAGAAAATAGTTCTAGTATATTTCAGTGGAGCTAAAATATTTCTAATGCATTTCTCTCTGGTGATATAAATTTGTATAACAATAGAGCTTATGTCCTTTAAGTTGTCTAGATATCAGACTAATATCTATTAATAGGGACTGAATAGCACTCACATCAAGACGATTCTGTCTACAGAATGCTGTAAGGGCAACTATCCTGCTGTATTGATCAAAAAGGATCCCTAAGCTGTAGATACCCAAATGTCAGGCAGCAGGGAGAGCATACTTCTGTAAGAATTTTGGCTCCTGGTATGTGCTTGCTCACAGATGAGGAAAACCCACTAACCCGAAAAGGTAGACTACGGAGGAAACTCCGACATGGATTCTCAAACATGGTTTCATATGTCCTTAAACACATCAATGAATGTCTGTCTGAGATTTTAAATCTCTATTACATAGAGTATAAAAGAAGTCACTGTGACCTCTATCATTTTAGGGATATATCCTAGTGCTTGACTACTTGGATCACAGGGGTGGGTTCAGAAGCTTCCCGGTAAATCCTTCACTTTACTTATACTCTCATTGACTTAGAATGATTTTCACCTTTTCAAGATGAATAGGATGTATAGGTCCAGAAATAGGAGCTGTATAATGTTAGTATTAATCTATTGATGCTAGACATGAAGCAGGACCAAGAGTCAAGATGTGGTTTGAAAACCAAAAGATGAAAAAGCTCCCAAGACACGAGCCACCTCCCAGGCCCAGTGTGTCTAGTGGCGGGCTATTACTTTTTGGTAATAATTCCTGTAGATGCTTTAGTAAAAGGGAGATGAAACGGAGAAGGGATTAAAAAATGCTGCAGTGGTAAAAGGTGTGTCTGCAACTTATGTATGCTTTACTTGGAAAGGCTCTTGGAATTAGATGGAGCTGATATAAAATATTGAACCCCATGCGCCCAAGAGGCCCATGGAAGGTGAAAGTCTCACTTAGTGTTGCTGATAATGGCCATGAATAGGTCCCTGTTGGCAGATGTAAGTGTCCTCATTGTGTTCTCATTGTGCTTCTTGTGTTCTTTTTGGGTATGCCAGAAGAGAGTGGTTTGAGCTCACTGGTCAGAAGATAAAGGAAAGAGGAAATGTAAGCTGCCTTGCATAACCCCAACCTGGTACACTCTGGCACAAAATACCCAAGGTATTTAGGGAGATCTCAAGGGTCTTCTGAAGGGGGTCAAAGGCTTTTCCAAAGAAAGAGAAGCAGTTGAGGTGAAGGGCCCAGGAAGGCCATTGCCTATAGCGGTGCGTTTTGTACAGGGCATACAAATAGCCAGACGAGGAGGCCTACCTCTCCTTTGCCAATGCTTTTGCCCTGCCTGAGACTTCATCCACTCATAGAAAATGGATTTTTCTAGTTGGGTCTCCCAGAGAGGAAGCTTTACCAAAATTTGCATTAAGGCTTTATTAAAAATAGTGGTGGCCCAGGGGTTCAGCCATTTTTCTCCAAGGCCAAGTCACACTTCTCCTCACACTGTGAACCCTGTATATAAGGCCAATCTTTAAATCTTAAATTTACTTAGATGAACAGAATATTATGTATTTCTTGCATTACAATATTTTGCTTATATAGCAACATTTATTTACATGGCAAGGTACATTATTTTATCAAAAAGAATGTTGACTAGTTACTAATAAAATTTTATTTATTTATTTATTTATTTTAAAGATTTTATTTATTTGTCAGAGAGAGAGAGAGAGCACACAAGCAGGGGGAGCAGCAGGCAGAGGGAGAGGGAGAAGCAGACTCCCCGACGAGCAGGGAGTCCGATGCGGGACTCGATCCTGGGACCCTGAGATCATGATCCCAGCCGAAGGCAAACACCCAACTGACTGAGCCACCCAGGCAACCCAAATTTTTTTGTATTTAATTGAGAAAACAGCTCTTTTTCTTTTATTGGTTTTATTTAAAACAAATTTTTTTTAAGATTTTATTTTTTTAAGTAATCTCTTCACCAATGTGGAGCTTGAACTCACAACCCAGAGATTAAGAGTCTCAAGCTCCATTGACTGAGCCAGGCAGGCAACCCTACTGCGTTTGTTTTTAAAGTTATTCTGGGGAGATACCTATGCCCTAAGTCTCAAGGGTTCATAAAGCCAGGCCAGTCTTCATCTGTTTAATGGTACTAAAATTCCTCTGGTTACTGATCCTACATCAGTTCACCTAGGTAAGTTATTTGCAAAATGTGTCCCAAAACGCTGAATTCATTTACTCATGGACGGGGATTACTTAAAATGGAACTGGGGAATGCTGGAAAGCCATATTCCAGAGAGGTAATATAAATTTGTGGTTATATACGACACTCTGGAGTTCAAAAAATCCCCGAGTAGCCGTGTGAATGTACCAGCTGAGTCCACTTAGGCAAGCTACCTGGCCTCCCTGTGCCTCAGTTCATCATTTGTGAAACAGAACTTACCGTATACAATTGCCATGAAGATTAACTGAGAAAAGAACTGGAAAATGTTTAGGCTTGCACCTGACACACAGTAAATATGTATAAAACTACGTTCATCTTACCACAACTAATGTTGGGTTGACCTAAGACAGAAGTGGCCAAGCGTTCAGCTTCTTTTAAAGATGACTTTGTTCACTTCTGCAAAAGTTCATCATTTGCATAAAGAAAGATGCTCATCTTTATACTGGAGAGAGAAAGGGCATTTATTTACTTTAATAAACTGCAATATAATTTTGGCTTTTTTATTTTACATTTTGATTCTCATTAACTGAAAGTTTATAAAAAACAGTATAAGTAATTCCTAGCAAATGAAAAGATGGCTCCTTTGCACTTATAATATGAAAAATTAAAATTAAAATTATGCTTCATTACAATTTTCTACCTCTCAGAACTGGTAAATGTTATGAATTGTATGATATGAATTGTAATTGATGAAAGGTGGAAAAACAATCAAATAATCATCAATATCTATAAAAATTGCAAATGTACGTAACTTTTGACCCAGCAAAAACATCCAGAAATGTATATGACAGACATATGTGCTCATATACAAAATGGTCTATGAGCAAGGCCATTGTTTTTAATTGAAGTATTGCTTTTAATAAGAACATTTTGGAAACAACCTAAATTTCTATCAATAGGGCATTCATTAAATAAATTTTGCTACATGCAATCATAAAAAAGAGTGAGGACTCTCTTTCTGTATTACTATATAATGCTTTTCATGGTATATTCAATAAAAAGCAAAATAATGGTATTTGGCTAACAGGACAAAAAAGAAATGTACATGCTTGAATATGTATCAAGTACCTATGGAAGATGCCCAGGAAACCAGTCACATTGGCTGTCTTTAGAGGAGGAACAGGTGGCTGGAGGATGAGAGGAAGAGCTTTTGCTGTATTTTCCTCACCTTTTTTGAATCTTTAATATGTAAATGACTAGCATATTTAAAAAATAAATAATTTAAAATATACCTCATTGGTCAAGAGATGATCCTTACTCATCCCCAATTTTGGTGGTAGTTTTAAATTTAGTTTTAAATTTGATGAAATAATAAAAAATATCTACATTTCTTGAACTGTAAGATTTTAGGTAGAAATGATTTCACATTGAACTTTTTTAACATAACATGAAACTAAAAGTTCTTACTATTTAAAACGTTCCCCATGATTATTATTTTTATTTAGTTATTTGTTTATTTGTTTATTTATTTTTGGAGAGACAGACCATGAGTGGGGGTGGGGGGAGGGGCAGGAGGAGAGGGAGAGAGAGAATCTTAAGCAGGCTCCACAGGGTGTAGAGCCCGTCGTGGAACTCAATCCCAGGACCCTGAGACCATGACCTGAGACGAGATCAAGAGTCAGACACTTAATGGACTGAGCCACCCAGGCATCCCTCTCATGATTCTTCTTGTTGGGATTTGAGCAGCCTTTCAACATTGAGAAGGAGAAAGAAATGTGTATTCCATATGCATCATGTCTAAAACTTTTAGAAAGAATATTCATGAACTTGATGTCAGTAGCCACAAATTCATCTACCCACTAAGAATCAGGCGTCCTCTGGGGCTCAGGAGGGAGAATCTGCCCACTGCCTCAGAATTGCTATTTCCTGTCCTAGTGCCACATCTGACCTGAGCCTGCAACACGTGTATATTCATAGCTCCAGCCTTGTACACAGAGAGAGGCAAATGATAGGAAGGCCCAGAGGAGGATTCTGATCTCTTCCGGGGCTGGCCCCTCCCAAGATGCGGCTGAAGCTGAGCCTTCCAAGAGTGACCTGTTGTTTGGGCATGGCCACTCTGCTCCAGAGTGGAGAACGTGTCGTTGCTCACACTTGCGCAAATATCTTACGGGGATGCCAGCCGCCATACTGGCTCCTTCTTCCTACTGGCCACAATCACCACTGCCCCAAGGTTGTACATAAAACTCTTCCTTGTAAATTCACATTTGAAAGCATTTCCAAATGCTATCCAGTCTTTCATTCCTTCAACATTTCTCTTCACTATTTTTCTTTTTTCATAGTTTGTTTTTATTTCCTTCATCCCAAATCCAACAAAATATCTTAATATTAGTTAGGGGGTTAGCAGCAATAATCTTAAGATAACTGAAGAATTCTCTCTCTTTTTTTTTTAATTCTTGCCAAACAAACTCTGCTGGGCACATTGAGGAATTAAAGAAAGCTTTAGAGAAAAATGGGAAATGCCTGTCTTTAAATCGGTTTTTGAGCCTAAATTCAGAATCATTTCCTTCAGTACAATGTAAGAATGGACAAGCTTTCACAAGTACCTGATTTCTCCTGTTAAGAATAATGCCATTCACTGAGTCCCACTGTGTTTTATTCACTTTTGTACCATGATACTCATGATCAGATGAAGAAACAGACTCAGAAAGGTTAAGTCACAGAGCTTACTTTGATGGGGGTGAGACTTGAAATAGTGAGTAATAACTATTATAGAGTGCTTACTTTGCAACAATCTCGGGGGGGGGGAGTACTTTGCATAATTTCCACACAGCAAACCTAGCAAGGTTAGTACTATTATTATCCTTTTGCAGATAAGGAAACCTGAGTCACAGAGAGATCAAGTTGGGAATCTAGGTCTGTTTGACTCTTAAACTCCTGCTCCTTCCAGATGGCTATAGACCTGGACCAAGTGGAAATTAACATTTCTAAGATTAAATGTTAGTTGTGGAAAGAAACTGCAGTTTTAAGAACCAGTAGGGAGATGGAGTTGTGATAGGGAAAAGTAGAGGGCACTTAGCCATCTAAATTGTTTATTATGAACCACACCAAAGAATCTATAAAATAACCTGAAGCAGAAACAATTTTCTAACTAAGCACAGAAGAGGGTCATTTAATGTTTGAAAGAGGCATCTGAATGGCAGTAGCCTGGTCTTGGAGTAACTAGTGAAGTTGGTGGCGAGCGTCTGTTCCTGATATCCACTAGGACAGAACAGGTGCTTGGGACTTAAGTCACAAGGAGAGATACTTCAGTGCACCGATGTGAAGGTTGCTTTGGAATTGAAAAGTTACCAAGGAGAGATTACAGACTCTCTATCCAGAAACTTTAAAATATAGCTTTAAATCAGTCTAGGATGGTTTGCACTGTATCCTGCCTCAGCCCAGAGAGCTGGAGTCTAACCATTCAAAATCCTGTCCAACCTCTTGATTCTATATATAATCCCCAATTCCCAATCAATTCTGAGAGCGATTGTATCTAAGCTTTCCTTCCATGGGTGCATAGCAGCATTTATTCCTTCCAGGCTTTCTCATCTCTCCCCCTCAAATTTTGGACTTGGAAACAAAGAGAAAAGCAAAGTCCATGCAATTTGTTCGTACGTTCTATTATTTCTCCTTATTTCCCCAAAACGCCCCAACACAATGCCTCCATCTGGTCAAGAAGTTTTAAACGTCCTCACCCTGTTGAACGTCCAGACCTATTTCTAGGTACATAGTCTGCTCACCGGGCTCTTCCTTGCCTGGGATGCTCTTTGTCTCAGGAATTCCACCAGCTACTGTGTCGGAGCCCACTCAATACACAAGGTCTCTCTCTAGTCATAAAGCCTCTGAAGGTCATCCTCTCGTCAGAATCTCTAGGATACTCAAAGTCTGAACCAGGACGTTCAGTGCTGAATCACCTTGTGATTCTTTGGCATTATGTAATATCTACCCTTCCCACTAGCTTGGGAGTTCTTTAAGTAAAGAAACCTTGCCTAATGCTTTTCTGAATCCCCAAGATCGCTGAATAGTCAGAATGCAAATATTTGTTTGTTTTTAATCACCAATAATTTTGTAAGCTTACTTTCACCCTTGTGGCCTGAGCTTAAAATCTCGAATAGATTAAAAAATGCTGGCCTGGTAGAGTATATTAGACGTGGTCAAAATGCAAACTACATTGGGCACAATTCGGAAGGAGCACTACTCAATGCTTTTTACCAATGGGATTTGGAATAGAGGTGCCCTTGACACTCAGGAAATGAGGCTGCTTCCATTCTCTCCAATCCCGGATCTCTGGTCCCTTATTTCAAGATAAGAGTCTATTCTGCTTGACTCCGTTTACCTGAAGTTTATCTGTGGAAAGCATGCCCTATACTGAAAAAGAGAGCAGAGGAGGAGAACTAACATGTCGAACATCTATTTGGCAGGGACGTTAGGTTCATAATTTCACATAATCTTCATAACAACCCTTTACTGTAGATACTGAATTTCATGAAAATTAGATAATGTACACAAGTCAATGAATAAAAGAACGAAGAACTGAACCCCTTCTACTCTCTTTGATCCCTATGGTAAAGGTTAAACTGATCTAAAAGCACAGTAAAGAGCAATATGGAATATGCATTCTCTGCTAAAGAACTGGGCACATGCTTCCGATAGCAAATCATTGCTTCATGTCCTTACAAAAGGTTATTAAGTACATAGCAGAGTCAGTTAACAGAATTATAGTATACACAGCATAAAATTTGATTTGCTCAAGGAATTTATACTAACAGGGTAGCCTGAACTCAGAAACTTATTAAGAAAATAAAGAAATAATTTCTCCCTCTTTATAAAACTGTTTGGGGGAATTAGGGGGACTCATGAGTTGTTCTAAATGTTTGGAAAATGAGAGAAGAGATATACACTGGCTGTGATACAAAGGAACAGATTTTAAGAGAGGAAAGATTGAGATATTCTCTCCCAGGGTGACCAGTGGAGAGTATGCTTCTGAGTCAAGTTGAGCCTTTTGCTACGATTACCAAGAAGACATCAGACTTTCATTTCCAGCTCCACTCCCAGAGTTTGCTACTTCTGTCCACGCTCTTGGCCTCTCAAAACTGAAACATTTAAAAGGATTTCCGCCTCTTCTTCAAATTTAAAGAGCCACTAAGTTCCAAGAATTCTAAAGTCCTAACACCTCTCACGACTCTTCCTTCTTTCCCTTTTCCACATATATTTACCTACGTCAGATTCAGTTCCTCACAACCATACCGTAGCAAGTTCCAGGTGGGAACTCTCTAGGCCTACATCTTCCCAGTCCAAATCACTTATCGCTCTTCTTCCAACATAGGTGAAATTATCCTCATGGTGCTACTCCCCTGAGTGCGGACAGGGAAATACCAGCTCTACTCTCTGCTTTACCTCTATCTCCGGCCTTATTCCCCGCCCCTCCCCCTCCCTGGCATTCCTAGCTGATAGTCTCAGTCTTACTGAAAACCCTCAGCGGTGGCAATTACTTCTTCCTTTATCTGTTCCACAAACATTTACGGGGCCCCTACTGTGTGAGCGCCCCTCAGTCATAGGGACAAAAAAAGATAAATAGAACACAGCCTCTGCCCACAAATAAGAGAAATCGACATTACACAGATTTAGGCTTTTTGGTATATTGTGGTGGGTATTAATAATAGAGGTCTCTGCCTGGGGGAGAGAGGACGTTGAATGAAGAGTTACCAGTTCTCACTTGGGTCACGGAGTTTTACATAAGAGAAAACGCTTCCTCCAAAAATCGAAAACAATTCCATTTACAATAGCATCAGTACAGAAAGAAATACAAGAAAAAAATTCAACCAAAGAACTACAAAGCTCATATACAGAAACTACAAAACATTGTTAAAAGAAATTAAAGATCTAAATAAATGAAAAGATATCCTATGCTTATGTATTGGAAGATTTACTATTATTGTTAGGGCAATACTATTGAAACGATCTACATGTTCAACGCAATCCCTCTGAAATTTCCAACTGCAAGGATACAGAATAGCCAAAACAATCCTGAAAAAGAAGACCATAGTTGAAGAACTCACATTTCCCAACTTCAAACTGACAAGTCTATAGTAATCCAGGAAATGTGGCACCGGCATACAGATAGAAATATACATGAATGGAAGAGAATTGAGAGTCCAGAAATAAGCCCATACATTTATGGTCAACTGGTTTTGACAAGAGTGATAAAGACATTCAATGAGGGAAAGAAAAATCTTTTTTTTTTTTTTTTTTTTTTTTACAAATGGTCAGGATCAACTGATTATCCACATGCAACAGAATGCCTGTGTGCTTCCTTCTCGCACTATAGAAATGTAAGTCCTCTTTAGGAAATGCAAAACCATGATATTACTTACCACCCACTAGGATGTCTATAATATACTTTAAAAAAAGGCATTAGAAAGTATTGGCAAGGATGTGGAGAAATTGAAATATTCATACGCTGCTCCTGGGGATTTAAAATGGTGCAGCTTCTGTGAAAAACACCTTGTCAGCTTCTCAAAATTTTAAATACAGAATTACCATGTGACCCAGCAATTCTACTCCTAAATATAAAGCTGAGAGAATGCTGACAGGTGTTCACAGATGTTCGCTTGTATACAAAGGTTCATAGCAGCATTATTCACAATAGTCAGGAAGCAGAAGCAATCTAAACGTCTATCAGCTGATGAATAGATAAAATTTCGTATATATACACACTGGAATATTATTTAGTCACAAAGAAAAGTAAGGTATGGATCCATGCTACAACATATATGAACCTTGAAAACATTATGCTAAATGAAAGAAGCCAGACACAAAAAGCCACCGATTGTATGCCCTCAGTTCTATGCAATGTCCAGAACAGGCAAATCCAGGCAGACAGAAGGTAGATGAGTGGTCACCAGGGGATGGGGGGGGAGGAGAACTGAGACTAACTGGTAATCGGTACTAGTGTTCTTTTTGGAGTCGTGAAAATGTTTTGGAATTGGATCATGGCGATGTTTAGTATATTCAAAACATAGTGAATATACTAAAAACCACAAAAGTATATACTTTGAAGTGGTGAATTTTATGTCATGGGAAGCTAATCTCATTTTTTTAAGTGTTCTTAAAAAAAAGAGAAGATGTTTTAAGTAAATCTTGAAGAAGTAGCAAGGAAAAGCCCTAAGAGTGGAGAGTGGAGAAATAAGTTTTAGGCTGAGGGGATCAAATGTATAACAGCAGATTCACGAAGTAATATATTCAGTTCAGGTCTCTACACGCGGTTATAAAAACAAACCAACCAACCCAACCCATAAAACCACTTGTAGGCCACAACAAACAAAACTTTTAAAGTTTTTCTTTGTAAGTCAAAATGACACTTCATTTCTTATGTGATCAGAAGTTGATTTTCTTCCCTCCTGCCTTGTGGTCCTCACCTTGGAAGTAACTTAGTTGATCAATAAATGCAGAACGTGTGGGCATTCGTCCTCTGCCTCAAATGCCCTTTCCCTGACTCTCCATGGCTCATGATTTCTTTTTTGTCAGGCCCAACTTGAGTGTCTTTTTCTGGAGAGGACTTTCCTGACCGCACCATCTAAGTGGGTTCCCATTTCTCACCTTTATTTTCCATCACTGCATTCTGTTAGTAACCTGCACAGGCAATTATTTTCGCTGGCTGGTTTTTTGGATTCTTTTCTTTTTAAAGATTTATTTATTTATTTTAGAGACTGGGGGAGGGGCTGAGGGAGAGAGAGTCTCAAGCAAACTCCACACGGAATGTGGAGCCTGACACAGGGCTTGATCCTATAATCCCAAGATCATGACCTGATTGAAATCATGACTTGGATGCTTAACTAACAGCACCACCCCGGGGCCCCGTGGTTTGTTGGATTTTTATTTCTCACCCTAGACAGTACGCTCTGAGGACAGGGAACAGGATTGTTTTATTCAGGGATATGTCCCCAGTGCTAGGACAGTGCTTCATTACTACGAGTCAAAGGTAGGAAGCTGTGATAGGCAGTGCAGACATCCTCAGGTTACAGGCCCAGAGCAGTCTGGCATTGTCTTGTTCTGAAGCTGACACTGTCAAGAGCCCAGTCCACAATATCCCAGGCTGAGGTGGTCTAGGGCTTGGCTGTGGTTTAACTCTGTGTTTGCAAAATTTATAACACTTGATAGCAGAGAAATTCATCCCTGCCAGAGTCAACAATTCATCCCGATGACTCATAGCTCAGCCCATGTTAGTCAAGGTTGGGCAGAACGGGCTTGAAAGGGCATCTCTCTAAGGCAACAGAGGATTGGGTTGAAAAGTTGGGAAGTGAGTAAACACACTGCTTGAGTGAAAGACCTGTGGGAGGCGTGTGGGGGATGAGGTTGGAACGCAAGATTGGCCCAAGTTAGAGTGTAAAATCTAACTCTGGGCAACCCTTCTATTTAGCTCTGTGTGAACTGCCAGACAGAAATTGGGCAAAGGGTCAACTCACAGTTATGAGGAAGGAGTGAGGCTTTTAGTTGCAGGCTTGGTTCTCCGAAGGAGATGCTGAGACAGAGTTTGTGGCAGGAGATATTTATAAGGAGTAACACTTGTGGCAGAAGAAGCCTTGAGCAGTGGGAGAAACTGGACTGCAATGGAGGCTTGGCCAAGCATTTGCCAACCCAGGGCGGGGGTGTTCGGGAGGAGAAATGTCAGGCAGAGTTGTCACATATCCTGTCAAATGATGGGGGCTTTATTACAGTCCCACCCTCATTCAGTGGCCTCATACAAGCTGCCCAATAAAGACATGACCGCAGGTAAAGCGATTCTCGGCAGCCGAGGCCACCGAATGGAGCTGCCAGCCGGGAGCAAGTCCTTGCTTGAAGGGATCTGCTCCATGTGTCACAGCCTTCAACCACATGAGCCCACCTCAGTGTTGGAAGTCCTGTGGAACAGGGCTTCCTTCTTTCTTTGCTTTCTTTCACTGTAGACATTGCCCATAGGCTAGTCTTCCCTCCTATCTTAGCCCATAAGAAATATTATCAAATTCTTCCTCATGAAACAAGAAGTACTAAGGAGCAGAACTACCGATCTTAACTCTTGCTAAGATGTTGTCAGGCCAAAGATTACATTTTTCTACCCCTAACCTAGGTTTTGTTTTTGAAATATAAATTTTTGGTTTTTGATTTTTAAAATCATTTAGGCTTTCAAAACCATCAACTGATAAAGAGAGACTAATGTTTCTCCATTTGGCCGGAAGCTATTTAATTCTACCTTTATTGTTACAATATTCAAGGAAAAAAAAGAAAAAAGGAAGGGGGAAATGAACTTCATTGAAGCCCAGTACCAGGCTCTTTGAGTTGACTTTTCCATATTTTATGCCATTCAATTAGGAGGAACTGTCTGTCAAAGACAGGTCACTGATTTCAAGGACTCAAAGACATTGGCTGTCTCTTACGCCTAGGGACAAGGATTATTTGTTATAAATGCTTAATTCCTCTGGTTACTTCAGGAAGAGATATGCAGTACAGAATTCCAGTTCGCCAAGAATCTCCTTCCGCAGTGATATCCTGGCCATTCCAGGGCTAAGAAGGGCCAGCTCAGATAAAAAGCAGTTGTGTAATCTTATGACAGTTTCTTTCAGCGATGAGGTCTTTGTTAATTGCTTATGTTCTAAATGCTCAGGAAACATACTTGCTTCCTGATCTGGGCTCTGAAGGTTAAACTAATTGAATAGCTTTGAGAAAGGCACGTAACTTCCCAGGTCTCTGTGACTTACATTATCTCAGAATATTATTATCCTCCCTTTACAGATAAGGAAGCAGAGTGGTGAGTGATGAATGACATCCTAAGGCTTCACAGCTGGCAAGTGGCAGAGCCAAGCTTGGGGCAGATCTGTCTGCCTGGCTCTAAACCTACATTTTTTTTTTTTTTTTTGGAGAGAGAGCAAGCAAGCACGAGCCCGGGGGTGGGGGGAGGGGTTGGGGGCAGAGGGAGAGAGAGAATCTTCAGCAGGCTCAATGTTCAGTGCGGAGCTCATGACCCTGAGATCATGACCTGAGCTGAAATCAAGAGTCAGACACTTAATGGACTGAGCCACCCAGGCACCGCAAACCTACACACTTGGAACAGCATCACCCAATCTCCTACAGAGAGGTTGGGGGTATGATTTCTGTATTTCCTTCCATTTTAAAAGTTTCATGTGCTATCGGGGCATACTTATCAAACAGAAAGAGAAACCTTATTCAGTTTATATACACAGTATTAATGCTATGTGTTTACAGAGAGGTTAAAAATGATTCTTTGAGGGTGTTTCCTCTGAGCAGCAAGATATTAGGTGACACTCTCTGATTTTCAAACATTTTAGCCATGGGAGACTCTGATATGCTAAACCAGTTTATTAACTTCCTCTTTTATAGAGCGTTTTTAAAAAAAAACAAGTTAAGGAAACCTGCCAAAACGTTTTAGTGCATACTATTACAAGTGGGGCCTTTGTGTGGTGATGGTGTTCGGTAAGTCTTTTTGGTATTTGGTAAGATAGTATTTGGTAAGTTTCTATAAAAAGATAAGTGGAGAAAAGTTTTTGTGCACTGAAATGGTCACTTTGAAAGGATGCTTTAAAAAAATCAACAATTCTTAAAAGGATTTATTTCCTTTCTAAATGTTTGTATAAGAAAGGGTAACCTTATTTCCCACTTTCAAGTAGGATTCTCCTCTAACAGAATCGCCGATGGCAATCAACTCAGCAACTAATCTTTCCTCTTCACCTTGTAAGGTAAGCGACATGTCCAGTGAACTGAAAATGAAAGTTTGGCTAAAAGGTAAGTCCCGTCTTTAGAGTTCATTCACTTTATGACCAGGACGGTCTGGTGCCTGAGGCCTGGGATTTGAAGAGGGTCCCAACGCCTCCTAGTGGTGTAAAGGGGCAGATGATCTCCTGGTTCCTCTCTTCTCTCTTCCTTTCAGAGAACCACAGGAAGCATTGGACAGCGTGGACATTTACATTTCTGGGCGCTGAGCATACCCTTCCCTTTGGAAGTTACCTCAAGAATATTCTGTGTTAAAAAAAAAGAATATTCTGTGTTTTTTTAAAAAAATATTCTGTATTTAATTAAGAAGACAGTAACATCACATTTTTTTTTTTAGTTTTGTAGCTTTCTGAGCATTTTCAGATGGTGGATTACAAATTTTGGGGTTTCACGGGCTAGTAAAATTACCAAAAAAAAAAAAGAGGAATAATAACATAGATTGTCCAACTTTGTATTTTGTCAAATAATTGATATCTCAGAGAGAAAAAAACTTATCAAATATTATCACCACCACTGATGAAAGAAAGAACATGATCTTAGCAAAGGAGCAAAGAAGTAATTTCATATTTTTAAAAAAGTCCTTTAAATAGCCTAAAATGGACTTTTTGGAAAACTTACTATACTATCTTGAATTTTCTCATTCTTCTGCAGAGCAGTGAAAACTTTGTCACAGACTTTCACAACCAACATCTGAAGGAGGCGAAGCAGGTATTAACGTTCCTCTTACCTGTCGAGAAGCATGCGCCAAGAGATGTGGAGTAAGATGGCCTGGCGAGGCTGACATTACTCATGCCCAAACCATGCTTGGGCCATTGAGGCCCTCCACTCCAGGCTAGAATCCTGGTTTAGAGACTTAAAGCTAGGAAAGCTTGGGACATTTAGTAACACCTGTAGGCCCCAGAAAAAGATTGTAATCAGCTTGACCTAAGGGGCTGGCTTTACTGTAGGGCCAAAGAGCAGATGAGTTTTGGTCAGTTCAGTTGCTTCTCCTTGGCTCACTGGCAGATTAGAGTGACCTCCTCAAGGCCAAGGCGGCTAACTAAGTGTTTTTCCTGGATTTCCCAGATTACATGTGGGGACTGGTTTGCTCAGCCAGCAGAATCCAGTTTCTGTCTCCTATTTTCCCCATTGATTTGTAGTCCCAGACAAACACAGTGTGAGTAGGCATTGCTCTTCAGAGACCACGGCCATCTTGGCAGGCCTAGGAGCTCACTGGTATCCTTTCATAATCTCCTTTTCTCCTTAAAAAAATGCTAGGGAGAGTAAAAGAATAGAGAGGGATGTTCTTTATTCGGAAAATCTAAAACTATATCCCTGAATGTCTGGGTGGCCTTGGTGGGTACAAATTTAATGGACATCAGATAAGCCGGCTTGTACCTCCCACAGTGGCATGGACTTTTTTTTTTTTTTTTTTTTTTTTGCTGGGAATACATTGCTTGAACCTAAAGTAAACAGTAATCTGAAAATTCTTTAGGGGTTCATACATGTGCTTGGCCAAAAAGAAAGTGATCTCTTTCATTCTTTCTTTCCTTCTCTGACATGACCCACACTCACAGAGGAAAAAGGAGCAGAGGTTGTACTGGAGGGGGATAGAGACAAGCCTAATTTTCTCTTTCCCATTTTTCACTCTTTTCTCAAACTACTTTTCCTTCTTTTTATTAGCTTAGATGATTTTACTGATGAGAAACTGGAAACACAGAGAGGTGAGGGAAATTGCCCAAGATCACAGAGATCATGGTAAGATGTGATCAGAATGCTGACTCCTAGTTTGCTATACAATTTTGTTGCATTTTTAAGGATTTACCAGGAAAACATTACAAGGAGAGAATACTGGACAAAATTTTGAAAATCCCGGACAATATGATGTTTGAGTAAATATTAAGAGAAAATTCATATTCTACTTTCTGTGTGTGTGCGTGTGTGTGCAAGTGAGTAAGCGTGGAAAAACCGTCCTTGTTACGCTCTACGCTAACTAGCGATCCTACAAAGAATTTTGTTTTGTGACCTTTTAAGAGAGAGTCGTCATGAAAAATGAGATGTTTTCAGAGTACTGGTACTCTTTATTGCTGCTCACAGAATTACAGTTAATAATATGAGTTCTGAGAAGCAAAACTGTATCTCACCTGTGCTTCAAATATTTGCAACAGATGAGGCAGTCTCACAGGAAAATGACCTCACATAGAAGGACATGTGCCCACAACAATAGCAAAGATACTAAGATCTCTTCCCTGAAGCCATGTGTTGCCATGGAAATAGATAACCAAAAGGATGCCATGATTTCTTATCCCTAGGAACAATCCTTGCGCAAAGGGAGTGCAAACACAAAGCCATACAAAGGGTCTGAGCATATTTGCTTATTAAATGATGCTGGTTCATAGTGATTAAGTCCATGGAAAACCTTTCGGCTTTGCCATTTTTTGAGATTAGTTTATCTTTCCAGCTAAGGAAAAAGTGGCTACAAGATATCAAAGATTTTTTATTATTAATGATGTTGATAAACAACAAATGGGTGCAATACTAAGAGGCCTCATGCTGTATGGCTGTGCCTCCAGCCACTTATTGCACAATTTGAGAACTCTCGTGCCCACTAACACTACTATTTTCAGGGGCAGCGCTTGGGTGGCTCAGTCCTTTAAGCATCCGATTCTTGGATCTGGTTCAGGTCATGGTCTTGGGGTTGTGGGATCAAGCCCTGTGTTGGGCTTTGCACTCAGGTGGGATTTTGCTGGAGATTCTCTCCCTCTCGCTTTGCCCCTCTCCTGCTCATGCTCTCTCTCTCTCTCAAGTAAATAAACTCTTTTTAAAAAATTTTAAAAAATGAAACTATTACTTTTAGGGAGTATTATACTAGCAATATCCATTTACTTTAGGTAATTATGAAAATACCAAAATGAAAAAAGAAAAATCATTTGGGATTCTGCATTCAGTGCTCTACTGCTCTAATTCTGGTATAGTTTTTTTCCAGATCATTACATGCATATATTATGAAACAAACTAGACACATGTGCATGTTTGTTTGTAAGACTGGAATCACACTCTATTTTCCCACTCTTCTAAACTTGTTCAACGCCATATGCTTAGTTGGTGGGTCGAAATGCTCTACCATCTAAGAATAGTTGCCTCTTTCCCAAAGAAGGTGTGCCTAGAAAACCCACACATAGTCTGGGCCTCAGAACACTCTTCCCTTGCATCAGTTCTGGTTATTTTCTCATTATGCCTATAAACATTTGTGGGGAGCTCCAGTATAGCACATGGATAAACGATAGGCTCAATGATAACCTAGGAAAATGTGCAGAAAGTTGTGGGTGCTACTTAGATCTGGTTGAGATAATATGGCTTGCATTTCATTGAAGAATTAATAAAATTACTGTCATCTTAAAAAAAAAAAAAGTCTTAACATTTCTTTCCTTTTCTTCCAAGAAGGTATGGTAAAATGATGTCAGAGGAGAAAGGAATTTGAATCTTCATGAAGCAACCAAATGTAGGAGAAAATAGCACGGAGCTGGATTCAGACAGACCCAGATTTAAATAATGACATGATCATTTGACATCAGTAAGACCTTGAGCTGTACTTTCCCATTCTGAAAAATGGGGATATAAATACTCCCTCAGTGTGTTGTTGGTAGAACGTAATGAGAATATGCATGTAAAGCTATTAGTAAAGTGTCTGGCTCACCGTGGCCACTTTCCTTGACTGACAGTGGCTATTATTCTTATTGAGTTGTGAGAGGATTAACTCAAGGGTCCCATGCTCAACTCCACGTGCTATACTATGACTTTAATAACGTCTGTTAACTTTAATATTCCCTTCACTACTTGTTTTAAAACTAAGGAAAACAAATGTTGTTATTGTGTTTAAGATTCTTTAAAAAAAAAAAAAAGATTCTGCAAACTGTCGCTAAGACGCAATCACAGAAGAAGAGCATCAGGTTATAAAAATTATTGAGGTACGTTGGGTCTGACGCAATTATGAAACACCAGAGACACAATCTATCTGTGGAGGAAAACTGATTTACATTCCTTGTGTAATGAGGCATTTCACTAAGAGACACAATTGGACGTGACTGACTGCTTTGAATTCAGAAAGCAGTCTGCACTAAGAGCTCTCTTCCCATCAGGGCTAATATACTCTAGCTGCTACAGTTGCTGCTGGCAGTGTATCATCTCCTTCTAGAAGGTTCCACAAAGGATGAGTCTGCACATGGCAACCGCTTGTACATTTCAAATCTTGCTTTTCTCTCTTGAGAAAAGGGCCTGTCCATTCTTATTGTTCAGTTTAAAAAAATAAACCCCCTGGTTTCCTTTGTTTTCAGAGTTTTCCCTTAATAGGTAGCTGCTCGTCAGGGCACTTCATGTTTCTTACTCTCCTTCTGGTCGGTCAGACTCACATATCTAATGGTGCTTCCATCACGGGTCATAGCTGTCATATTTGTGCGGCCAACTCTAGCACTTACTTCTCATTGCTATTTTTAGCTAAGAGGGTGATTTGGTTTATTGCCTGTACTTCTGAGATTAAACCTAAATGTTAAAGAGAATCATGTGTCCATAGACAAAGAATCAGGAGAAAACAGAGAGGGAGGCGAACCATGAGAGACTCTTAACTCTGGGAAACAAACTGAGGGTTGCTGGAGGGGAGGTGGGGGGGGGATGGGGTAACTGGGTAATGGGCATTAAAGAGGGCACTGGATGTAATGAGCACGGGATGTTATATGCAACTGATGAATCACTAAATTCTACCCCTGAAACTAATAAAAAGAGAAGAAAAGAAAAGAATCAGGGGAATACATTGGGCATTAGCTTCAGTACTATGCACATTGTATCCATCTGATGTCTTTAGTAACGTTAGCTGAGAAATCCTTGCTCCAGTTTGCAAGTAGCAACTAAGATGAAATGACTTATTCCTCCTGTGACGGGCTAGAAATTATCCCATAAGATTAATTTTTTCCGCAACAATCAGCTACCACTATATTACCAGTTCTAAGTCATGAGCTAAATGTTCATTGGCCATTATGTATTTCTTCTGTGAGTCGTGATCAATAAATGTTGGAAAAGAAATAGCCTTTGTTCTTCAGAGTTCCTGGCTGCTTTCAGAATTTAATTTCATAACACAATTGAGGAACAACCAGGAAGTTATAAATAGAATCTTAAGAGAATATAACAATCCTTAAACCCACAGAAAGTGAAAAGTTTACTGTGGTTTTTAAAATCCTCAGACGGAACATCCCTTGGAAATCGGAGCTAGTAACTAGCAATTGAACCCACCCCCCTCCAATGTTAGTATAATGCCCTTCATTCTTTCTTTTATTGGTCACTGAGGGGTGCCTAAATTTGGTCTGGTCACCAGGACTGGGGGACAGAGAGACCTGTGGCTAGCGTGACTCTGGTCCACTAGCCACCAGTGAATACAAGGACGGAACCCTTTACCAGTGCGGCCTCCCCATTTGAAAGTGCATTTTCTAGGTTGCATTCTCCTTTTCTTCCTTAGTATCTGAACCTTACTTTATGTGAGGCTGCAATGTGCCCAGAGAAGTGTCCATTTCCCCGTATCTTTTGTAACTAGTAGTGACCATGTGATTAAGCTCCGGCCAATGAGCTGCAAATCCAGGTGTCGCCGGGGCCTTTCTGGAAGACTGCTTAAATGGCACTCACTCAGGCAGCAGGTATCTTTTCTGCCCTTTTCCCTTTCCTCTTTCTTATGCCCTTAAACGATCTGTAATGACTGGCGCTCCAACTGCCTTCTGGGCTCAGAAGGCGACCCAGAGACTGGAGGCCGGCACTGGGGTGGCGGGAGGGGGGAGTGAGGATGCCGCCCCAGACCTTTTATGCGACAAAGAAACAACTTGCATCTTCCTTAAACTACACAAATTGTGTGTTTTCTCCTATGGGCAGCTGTATCGAGCCCAACTGATATAGCTATTAAAGGGTCAAAGTCTCTGGTGTATGAATTTCCTTTAAAAGGAAACAAAGCCTTTTTTCTTTTCTTTCTTTCTTTCTTCATGAGACAAGAGAGTAAAATGCTAACACTTTCAGGAGTTTCTTTTCAATCATTTGAAGTCCAGTGGACTGTTAGCAACTCCCCAGGGCAGACTCTGAGGTGGAAGGCTGGGAGTTTGAGGCGCGCCTGTGGGGAGTGTGGAGACAAGAACCCATGGGGGAGAGAAAGGACTCAGACGGGGGGGCTGAAGCTGCTGTGTGTCTGTCACGTTCCTCTGCGCTGTCCTCCTGACTCGGATGGACCTGGGCCCTGTACCTTGCCTGGAGACCCTGGGGGCTATGGGGGAGGAAGTGCCTGCCTCTGAGGAGCCCCGAGGCACCCTGAAGGCCTGGCCTTCCAGGCAACAGGAGCAGCAGCAGGAAAAGACTTCCATTCTGCTGCCCACCAGATACTGGACAATGACCGGCATCGTTCCAGGGTCATCACCCATCCCTCAAACGTGGGGTACTAGCCTTATTCTGCAGATGTGCAAACTGAGGCTCAGAGAGATGAAGCATCTCACCCAAGGTCACTCTCTGAGACTCCAGTAGGGTGACAAACTGTCCCAGTTTTCCCAGGACTGAGCGGTTTCCTGAGATGCAAGGCTTTGAGGACAGGACCAGGCAAACCGGAACGGTTGGTCAGTCTGGCCTGTCTGACGGCAAAGCTTTCTTATACCACCCGTCGCCCCAACAAAGCACACAGCTTGGATTTCCCCAAGAGCTGGCTCAAGCATCCTAAAATGCTCAACCTTGACCTCTGGCCCAGGAATCTGTTTTCCTTTCTAGAAGTAGGCCCTGGAGTGGAACTAGTAGGACGGTGTGATAGAACTAAAGTCTCCTCGGTGCTGTTTTACCATTCCAGTCTGGGATGGCCAACCCCACACACCCAGCAGCTAACACCCTGAGAGGGCCCAGGGCTGTGCAGGGAGCAGAGCCTTGCCCCCATGGGGCAGGGCCCAGGGCCTTGTCCTACTGTGCTGAAACGTTCCCCAGATCCTTTGCCCTCCTTGTTCACTAGATGTAACCACTTAAAACCATTATAATATCTTTACATTTTTCCCATCAAAATACTTTTTCCAGAGTTTTAAAAGCGCTATCATTTGTCTGCCTAAAGATGCAAAAGGTACAAATTTAAGGTGAATAACTTCCAAGTTCTATCCCTTTCTATCTTATCTCTTACTAAATGGCACCAATGGGATTTTGTGTGTCTCCATGTAAATAATGCCTAATAAGGGCCCTCTAGGGTGAATGTTCCCAGCTTGGGGTTTCTGGATAGGATCCAGGGATACATGAACCTCCCCAAAACTTTGTGCCCTGATGTGTGTGTGGGGGGCGGCGGCATGCATGCACACACACACTCTGTTATAGGGCAGAGGGTCTGCAGCTTTGACCACATCCTCAGGGGAGTCTGTGACCAATCCTGAGAAGCACTGGAGAATTACCTTGGAAGAGTTTTTTATTTTTTATAAAAGGTGTCTTTGTTTTATGAGATGATTCACAGTAGCAACTTATCACAGGGTATGAGCCCATGAATCAGGCTCTGGCCTTGATGCAGCAAAGAAAGAAGGCAGAGAACGGCAAGGAGAGGTGTGGTCGAGACAGCAGCAGGGAAGTGGCGCTGAGAGCTCTGGTCGTCTGAGCACCACGCCCTGTGGGAATAGAACGAGCATCCTCAGACCCAGAGCAAAGAGTCATGGGGTCTGGGGTCCAGAGCCAATGGCCAAAGACTTGCTTACTCTCTTTGCCACTAATCTATCTGTAGATGATAGATTTCTTATGTCTGGTGTTTTCTTTTATATTTTTGCTTGTTTTTTTGCAAAGTGCAACTTCTGTCATAAATACATTAATCCAGTAAACATCTAATGAGTACCATAGGCCAGTGTCTGAAAGCCTGCACAGTGGAGCCTGGACCTCAGTCTTGGGTTTGTAGCCCATCTCCACCCTTTGTAGACACATGACTCTGAGGTTGTAGCCTGGCCTCCCGAAGCTTCCATTTTCCTGGCCTCAGTGGCATGGACCGGGTTCCCTGTCCTTCTCTTTCTCAGCAAATTCTGAAAGTAGCAACCCTAAAATAACAGGACTACTGATAATCTGGTTGTCTGCTCATGACCACGGTCCTTCTGCCAGCCCTCCCAGGCTCCCTGCCCTGCCTGCCTGGAGTCCTGAATAGTGCCAGCAGGTCAAGCCCGCCTTTGGTGCCAGGGTCAGCCTGGCACGGTTCAAACCACCCTCTCCTGTCTGTTTCATTTTCCCCAACGCCCATCTGCCCCCCAGTGAGGCCCTCTGAGAGCCTGTGTAGTGTGCACTGGATGTCGAGGAGGGCCGTCTCCACCAACAGGAGAGCCGGTGATGGCAGAATAGGGACAGAGGAGGAGGTGGGACTTCCCAGGGCCTGCCGGAGGACACCGAACACTTCAGCCTGCTCCAAGTACGCTGGCCTCCACTGCTGGGGCCTCCGCCACTGGGGCCTCTCTAAGGCACAGGCTTAGGCTTGGGAGGTTTTTACAAACGAAAAATCAAGAGTCTGTGATCCTTCTTAATGAGGCTGAGGTGTTTTCACCTCACCAAGCTCACAGTGGGAACATTAGGAGATGATGGATTCCTTTTTATGGTTAAATTTTTTTTTTTAAATTTCCAGGCTCAGAAGACAAAAAAGAACTGAGCAAGAGGGATGGCCTGAGGCCCCTCGGGGCACGCGGCACCTGTAGCTAATGGTCTGACAGGAGGCTAATGGTCCACGAGAACACGCCTCGGGTTTTCCCGGAATCTTTGGACTCCGATTCAGGTTTATCTGCCTGAACAGTTTTCCCTTCCCCCACAGCGAATGAATCATTTCCTCCTCTCATATCCTGCCAGACATCTCAAACCATGCCTCCCGTTCTTGGTTAAGTGCCCACACTGAACTCACGGTGATGAAAAAGCAACTGCTGGAGAACAATTTTTCATTCTCATTTATAAGCCTCTTGAAAGCGGCTTTTTGGGAGAAGCCGGTGGGCACGATTCCCCGTGCCGGCTGGATGCCTTGATGAACACGCAATGTCAGCACTGAAGTGCTACAGCGGCTCGTAAGTCATGGAGCCCCGGGAGTGAGCGAGCGGACCGGATTCATTTCCCTGACACAACCGAACAAGTAGAACAAGTCGGGCATCTGCCAGTGTCGGGTAACTTCATCCAGAGCTAAGCGGAAAGTCACTTTACATAAAATGATGAGCTTCTGCTGCCATCTGGTGGAGTTCTCGCCTTTAATCATTATTAATTAGAGTCACTTGCCAGACACTAGCAAGCAGGGGTTCTCAAAGTGAGTTCCTAGGACTAGCAGGATTGGCATTACCTATCGTTTACTACCTATGGCATTTCGCCAGTTACTTAATCTTTCTAAACCTTGTTTCCTTAGGGATACAATATCTAACTCAGAGTACTGTGAAGATTGAAACAGATAGGTAAGTGACATGAGCAGTAATAATAAAAATGCAAGGTGCCTCGCATTAAATTTAACTAAGGATGTGCATTTATGAAAAAATGTAAAACCTTTGTTTGAAAGCTATTTGTGGATACCTAAATGAAAGTGTTCATTGGGAGAGCAGAATCTCAGGCTGTATTTTAGACCGACTGGATAATAGGATCTCCAAGTTAGTTGTACAGACATTAAAATTTGGAAAGCACTGCTTTTGATAAGATAAATGCTTATTCTTATTATTCCTAGTTGTGACCATAAATATCCTTATGTTGTTTTGATAAAAAAAAATTGCGTCATTGAAGACATCCGTCACAAGACAAGAGTATAAAGTGGAGGTTAAGAGCGATGGGTTTGGGGTTAGACCGCACTTATTTTTTATTCCACCTCTGACCACTTACTACCAAGGACATGTGGTGGGTTACCTATTCTTTCTGAGCCTTAGTTTGCTTAGTTGTGAAATAGTCATGAAAATATCTGACCCATAGCACTGTGAGGATTTAAATAGAAAATGTAATAACATAAATAGTAGTAATAAAAAATATAAGGTACCTAGTATTAAAACTAACAAAAGATGTGTGATTATGAAAAAGAGTATAAAATTTCATTGCAAGGCATTTGAAAATACTTAGAGAGAAAGAAGAACCCACGTTCAAGGAGAGGAAGACTCAATGGTGTAACACCGTCAGTCTTCTTTATAGTAATCTCTTCTAATGCAATTCAAATTACAACCTCAACTGGGCTCTTTGTTGAACTTGACAGGCTGATCCTGAAATTTATGTAAAAGAAACAGACTAAGAATAGCTTAGACAGTTCTGAAAAAGAATCACATGGGAGAGTCTCTCTCCCACGTACCAAGACTAACTATAAAACCCTAACAGTTAAGGTGGTGTAGTGTGATACATGGAAGGATTAGTGGATCAGACTAGAGCTCAGATTTGGGAATTTGATAAATGACAGTGGTGGTTTTACCAATCATTGGGACATGCCTGAGCTACTTGATAAATGACTCTACAATAATTGGCTATATGGAAAAATTCCTCCTCCAAATACACAGAGACCTCTTCTTTATAGTATAAACTAAATTAAATTATTTCCTGATTGATTGACTATCTAAAGGTATACAATAAAACTTAAGAATTTTGAAGAAAATAGAAAAGAATTTTTTATAATCTTAGTACAAGAAAAAACATATTAAGCAAACCCCTGTGCCAAAACTATAAAATGAAAGATTCTGAAACATTTGATTACCATAAAGTTGGAAATTTCTGTGCATGAAAATACACAATAAACAAAGTGAAAAGACCAGACACGCTTTGGGAGAAGATATTTTCATACATAATTGACTAAATATTTGTATCAGAAAACATAAAATAATCCCACAAATGAAGAAAACAAAAGATAACCCAATGAAAAGATGGACAAAATATACGAACATACCCTTTCCCAAAGAAAAAATACTGGTATGTGTTAGATACATGGCAAAGTGTGCAGCCTCAGCACTTAACAGTGAAATGCAAATTGACAAGTGAGATGGCATAAACAATTAAAAAATAGAGCTACCGCGTGATCCAGAAATTCCACTCCTGGGTATTTATCCAAAGAAAATGAAAACATTAACTTGAAAAGATATCTACCTCCCCATATTCACTGCATCATTATTTATAGATTCCAAGATATGGAACCAACCTAAGTGCTCATCAATAGATGAACAGATAAAAAAAATGTGAGATATATATATATATATATATATATAGATATAGATATATATATATATATGCACAGTGGAGTATTATTCAGCCATAAAAACAAATGAATTCTTGCCATTTGCAAAAATAATGTATGGCCCTTGAAGGCATTATGCTAAGTGAAATAAGTCAGACAAAGACAAATATCATATGATCTCACTTATATGTGGAATCTAAAACAAATAAGCAAAAAACTCATGGGCAGAACAGACTGGTAGTTGCCAGAGATAGGGGGTGAGCAAAATGGGTAAAAGAAGTAAAACAGTTTCTCAAGGAAGGGAAGATGGCGGAGGAGTAGGAGACCCCATTTCAACTGGTCCCCTGAATTTAGCTGGATATCTATCAAACCATTTTGAAAACTAAATCAGCTTGAGATGTAAGAATATATATCTAGATCTTTACAAGCAGAAAAGTGACTGCTTCTTGCAAGGGAGGACATGTGGAGTCGTGAATCTGCGGGGAGATATGGGAAGATAAACAGAATGAGGAGGGAGCCTCCATAAGCTGGATAACACTGGAGTGCAAAATCGGAACCCTTAGAAATCTGCTCTAGTGAGAGACATCCCTCTCTGAAAAGGGGTTTGGAGATGAAAAGACAGAATTCTTGGTAGGGCATTGTGGCCTCAGGATCCGAGGAGCCATAGAACAAACAGGGTGCCTTAACTGGTAGAGTGCCTGAGCAGTGGGCCAGGAAGCAAGCGTGGTAAGCGAGCCCAGGAGCGGACTCACAGCTTGGATGGCCATAAACTGCAAGCTGGACTATGAAATATAAGTGGATATAATAAGCATCTGGTTGAAATGAGAAAAAAGTAAAAAGGAAAAAAATGAGAAAAAGCATAAGAAAAAGAAAAAAAAAAAGAAACGGAGAATTTCATCTGAAAACTAAATGAGTTGTGAGGCAACACCTGGAGCTCAATATACTATTTTCCCCTGTTTGAATTTTATAGTCTTGTGGGCTCTATAAGCTTATCATCCACCGGTTCTTCCAGACTGTCTTCTGGGGGAGGGGCCTGCTGTTTCTCAGGTAACCCTGCCTGGGTAGAGTTGCCCCGCCCCCTGTCAGGGGAATGGGCTCAGTGGAAACTGGTTTTCTCTGTGGCTTTTGTTCCCTGGAGGCTTTTTGCACCTCTTCAGAGGATCAGAGCAAAAATGGCCATGCCCAAACCTCTGGCCCAGAGCAGAAAAGTACATAGCCATCCAAGCCTCTTTCAAAAAATTGGAAAAATCCCAAATGCACCAGCTAAGCTTATACCTAAAGGACCTAGAGAAAGAACTGCAAATAAAGCCTAAACCAAGCAGAAGAAGAGAAATGATAAAGATTAGAGCAGAAATCAATGAAATAGAAACTAGAAGAACAGTAGAACAGGTCAATGAAACAAGAAGCAGTTCTCTGAAAGAATTAATAAGATCAATAAACCTCTTGCCAGACTTATCCAAAAGAGAAGAGAAAGGATCCAAATTAATAAAATCATGAATGAAAGGGAAGAGATCATGACCAACACCAAGGAAACAGAGACAATTGTTAGAACTTATTACCAGCAGCTATATGCCAACAAATAGGCAATCTGGAAGAAATGGATGCATTCCTGGAAACTTATAAACTACCAAGACTGAAATAGGAAGAGGTAGAAAATCTGAACAGACCAATAACCAGTAAAGAAATTGAAGCAGCCATCAAAAACCTCCCAAAAAACAAGAGTCCAGGGCCAGATGGCTTCCCAGGAGAATTCTACCAAACATTTAAAGAAGAAATGATACCTATTCTACCAAAGCTGTTTCAAAAAAAATAGAAATGGAAGGAAAACTTCCAAACTTGTTTTATGAGACCAGCATTACCCTGATCCCAAAACCAGACAAAGACCCCATCAAAAAGGAGAATTACAGACCAATATCCCTGATGAACATGGATGCCAAAATACTCAACAAGATCCTAGCCGATAGGATCTAATAGTACATTAAAAGGATTATTCAACGCAACCAGGTAGGAGTTATTCCTGGGATGTAAGGGTGGTTCAACATTTGCAAATCAATCAACATGATAGATCACATTAACAAAAGAAGAGACAAGAAACATATGATCCTTTCAATTGATGCAGAAAAAGCATTTGACAAAATACAGCATCCTTTCTTGATTAAAACTCTTCAAAGTATAGGGATATCACAAAAGCCATCTATGAAAAGCCCACAGCGAATATCGTTCTCAATGGGGAAGAATCGAGAACTTTTCCCTTAAGGTTAGGAGCATGACAGGGATGCCCATTCTCACCACTATTGTTCAACATAGTACTAGGAGTCTTAGTCTCAGCAATCAGACAACAAACAGAAATAACAGGCATTCAAATGGCAAAGAAGAACTCAAACTCTCTCTCTTCACAGATGACACAATACTTTATGTGGAAACCCCAAAAGACTCCACCCCCAAATTACTAGAATTCATACTGCAATTCAGCAACATGGCAGGATATAAAATCAATGCACAGAAATCAGTTGCATTTCTATACACTAACAATGTGACTGAAGAAAGAGAAATTAAAGAATCAATTCCATTTACAATAGCACCAAAACCATAGGATACCTAGGAATAAACCTAACCAAAGAGGTAAAGGAGCTATACTCTAGAAACTACAGAACACTTATGAAAGAAACTGAAGAAGACACAAAGAGATGGAAAAACATTCCGTGCCCATGGATTGGAAGAATAAGCATTGTTAAGATGTCTATGCTGCCCAGAGCAATCTACACATTCAGTGCAATCCCTATCAAAATACCATTAACATTTTTCACAGAGCTGGAATAAAGAATCCTGAAATTTGTATGGAACCAGAAAAGACCCCAAATCACCAGGGGAATGGTGAAAAAGAAAACCAAAGCTGGGGGCATCACAATGCCTGACCTCAAGCTATATTACAAAGCTGTGATCATCAAGACAGCATGGTATTGGCACAAAAACAGACACATAGATCAATGGAACAGAAGAGAGAACCCAGAAACGGACCCACAACTCTATGGTTGACTAATCTTCAATAAAGCAGGAAAGAACATCCAATGGAAAAAAAGACAGTCTCTTCAATAAATGGTGCTGGGAAAATTGGACAGCCACATGCAGAAGAATGAAACTGGACCATTCTCTTATACTATACACAAAGATAAACTTAAAATGGATGAAAGACCTAAATGTGAGACAGGAATCCATCAAAATCCTAGAGGAGAACATAGGCAGTAACCTCTTTGACATTGGCCACAGCAACTTCTTTCAAGACATGTCTCTAAAGGCAAGGGAAACAAAGGCAAAAATGAAATTTTGGGACTTCATCAACATAAAAAGCTTCTGCACAGCAAAGGAAACAGTCAACAAAACTAAGAGGCAACCCACGAAATGGGAGAAGATATTTGCAAATGACATTACAGATAAAGGGCTGGTATCCAAGATCTGTAAAGAGCTTATCAAACTCAACACCCAAAAACCAAATAATCCAGTCAAGAAATGGGCAGAAGGACATGAACAGACACTTCTCCAAAGAAGACATACAAATGGCCAACAGACACATGAAAAAATGTTCAACATCACTAGAAATCAGGGAAAACCAAATCAAAACCACAATGAGATACCACCTTACACCAGGTAGAGTGGCAAAAATTAACAAGACAGGAAACAACAGATGTTGGCGAGGACGTGGAGAAAGGGGACCCTCTTTACACTGTTGGTGGGAATGCAAGCTGGTACAGCCACTCTGAAAAACAGTATGGGGTTTCCTCAAGACATTAAAAATAGAGCTACCCTATGACTCAGCAATTGCACTACTGGGTATTTACCCCAAAGAAACAGATGTAGTGAAAAGAAGGGGCACATGCACCCCAATGTTCATAGCAGCAATGTCCACAGTGGCCAAACTGTGGAAGGAGTCGAAATGTCCTTCAACCCATGAATGGATAAAGAAGATGTGGTTCACGTATACAATAGAATATGACTCAGCCATCAGAAAGGATGAATACCCACCATTTGCATTGACATGGATGCAACTGGAGGGAATCATGCTAAGTGAAATAAGTCAAGCAGAGAAAGACAATTATCATATACTTTCACTCATATGTGGAACATATGGAATAGAACTGAGGACCACAGAGGAAGGGAGGGAAAACTGAGTGGGAAGAAATCAGAGACAGAGACAAATCATGAGAGACTCTGGACTCCAGGGACCAAACTGAGGGTTACAGAAGCGGGGGGGGGGGGAAGATGGGTATTAAGGAGGGCACGTGTGGTGATAAGCACTGGGTGTTATATGCAAATAACGAATCGTTGAACTCTACATCTCTTATCAAAAAAATAAGAGATGGTTTCTCTAGAAAAAAAAAAGAAGTCCAATGTACAAACTTCCAGTTACAAAATAGTCATGGGGACGTACTGTAGAACAAGATGATTATGATTAATAATACTCTATTGCATATTTTAAAGTTTCTAGGAGAATAGATCTTGAAGGTCCTCATCACAAGAAAAAAATTTGTAACTATCTATGGTGACAGATGTTAGCTAGACTTGTTTTGGTAATTGTTTCTCAATATATACACATATCAAATCATTATGTGATACACCTGAAACTAATACAATGTTACATGTGAATTACACCTCAATAAAATTTTTTTTAGAAAAGGAAAAATGAGATAGTGTTTTACAATAACCAGTTTCAGTATGATGACACCAAGTGAAGAAGCAGTAGAGACTCTCTGCTACTGTTGGTGGGGCAGGAAAACCAGCCCAGAACCATTTTATCATCATGGCCCTGGAGGACGATTGGGCATGACTCTGTAAAGTTAAATGCACCACCTTATAAAGCCACCAATTTCACTCCTATGGGTTTGTCCTGGAAATGCTTAAGCACAAGTTCCCAAGGAGACATGTCGAGGACTTTACTGAAGCTCTCCTTGTAAAAGCAAAAATGTGGAAACGGCTAGCAGTATACTAACACAACAGAATAAATGAATACATTTTCTCATAGTACTGAACGCTATACAGCAGTTAAAACAAATGGATTAGAGCTGCACCTGACAATACATACCTCCAAACACAATGTTAGGCAAAAAAACCAAAAAAAAACCAAACCAAACCAAAACAAAACAAAACCAAGCAACTCTCAAATATATATGAACAATATAATGTCATTTATAAAATTTTCAAACCTGCAAAATATTTTTAAAAGTGTTTCTGTATATGTTCATAAGAACTAAAAAATAATATAGGCATATGAACAATAAATATCAAATTCAGGATAGTAGCTCCTTCTATAACGGGAGAGATGAAGGCATTCTAACAAGGATACATGGTTTCAATAAGATCTGTAATGTTTAATAATTTAAGGTCAGTGGTGGAAATATTTTTTATAATCTCTGAAATTTTTATATGCTTGAAAGAGTTTAGAAAGAATGATAGTGTCCATAAAGTGAATGGTACCTATTAACATATGGCTGTGACTATTAAGGAGGATTGAAAGCCTTCTAAATAAATGATTCTGATATTAAATATTTATCTCTGGGAGGAAATTTTTAAAAATAGTGCACTTTGAAAGATCTCCCTCACCAGCTTAAATCTATTTTTTGTAATCAACATGTCTACAGAGCAAATGAATCAACCAGTAACTATTTTTCTGGGCACATTTCAGGGGACTGGCCAGTAAGTTACTTAGTGTGTGTGTGTGGGGGGGACACAAAGGGGGAAGAATATCCAGCCTCTCAAGTATTTGAAATAAGGAAGAAAAAGGAGAAAGAGAAAGATAAGGAGAAAAGAACAGGAGAAGGAAGAGAAAGATAATTATTCTAGGCAGAATAGAGTTAATCTGCATAATAGGATGATATGGCTATTTTTGCTTTTTTTATATTTATTTGAGTACAGTTGACATACAATGTTACATTAATTTCAGGTGTACAACACACTTCGAGATGTGTATACACACACACGCACGCATGCACACACACGAATATTATGCAGCCATAAAAAAGGATGACATTGTGCCATGGAGACATGTATGACCCTAGAGAGTATTACGCTAGGCGATACTTCTATTTTAACAAACACACTATTGCAAACATAAAAATGAAGCCTACCCCTTTCAAAGTATGCCCTAATGGCTTGTAACATTTATCCTGGAAATGCCACTAATAATTACAATATTTTTGGAACTTTTTCTAGAATTACCTTCAGAGTATATAGCACTCTAGTTTGAATTTCTAGAGTGGGGATGATATCTGGGAAGCAAATTTGATTTTGAAGAGGAGCCAAGAATAGTGGTCAAGTCAGGTGATTTGACTTTTGGTCAATGACTAGATATGACCACATAGTAGGGCTTCTCTTTGTTTTCCATAACATAATATGTCACGCTAGCATAAAATGGATGAGACTGTTTATGACCAGTGTGGGTGACCTGGGGAGTCCTCCCAGCTGCCATAATCTCCGTCTAGCCACCCTGAGAGCTGAAGGAATCAGCATCCCTGACCACTGCACACAACTTTGCCTCAGACACTTGCTGAGAGCTCTTTAACACAGGGAGGCTGACCTTCCTCATATCCTGCCATATGACTCTGTGTGGCAGAAACTGGCTGTTGCTCACCAGGACAAATTCGTCTAGCAGGGCATATAGATCTGCTGGGTCCTGCTCAACATGAGCTTGGGGTCGCTTGATTGGATTTTGGCCAGCAGCATATGGAAGCCCCTTCCAGTCCTGACCATAGATCTCCTGAGCAATTGTCCATGTTCTTCCTCAGCTCATAGCCAAGCATTCCAAGATGGCAGACTCACATAACGGAAGGAGCCTTAATTCCTGAATCATGATTTGGAGCACAGCCTCCCCTAGAGCTCCCTGACCTACATTAGAATATGATGAGTGAGAAATAAACTTTTATTATAACATTAAGTTAATGAGATTTTGGAATATTTTGGTCATGCAGCATAGCCTAGTGCATTGTGACTAATGCACAAGCAATTCCAAAGAACAAATTCCAAAACTATTCTAAGCAGTGGAAGCAGTGTCATGAACCCAGAGTTTCTTAAATTGGTATTGAGGGACAACATTCATTGTCAAGGACATTGGTATCGGTGGTTTTACTTGAAACATGGTATTATCATTTTAGAGTCACACGATGCAATGCTGTATGGTAAATATGCACGTGCTGAGAGCTACATTTCTCCTGAAAGAGCTGGATCTTGAGGTCAGGTGAGGGTTTGAATGGATAAGAGAGAGAAGGGAGGGCATTTCAAGTAGAAGGGAAATGGAAGCACAGGAAGAAAAGTCTCTGAGTGAGTGCAGGGAGATAGAAGCAGCTCATTAAAAAGAGGAAAAGATACCCCTCCCTACTGTTTAACCTACACCAAGTAATTAAGTACAGATCGTGTAACATCTCCTGGTTTTGACATATGCAGATCCCACTTAATGCTTGTCCATGTACTTCAAACCTCTGAAAGTATTTCAAATTGTTATTCAAGGCATAGAGGCTTCTGGAAGTCACAATACTGATAGCTAATGTTTACTAAGTATTTTACATGTTGCAGGACACGAGCTCAGCGCTTTAAATTGGAACACACCACATCAGTATTCCCCGGGAGCTTGCTGGAAATGCAGACTGTCAGACCCCACCTTGGACACCCTGGATCCATATCCGCATTCTAACAAGATCCCTGGGCGATTTGTATGCACGTTAAGGTTTGAAAAACCCTGCTTCGAATGCTTCATTACAAAACCTACACAAGCCCTGTGATTCCACTCATGTCATTTTACCTCAAACATCTCTGAGTATTTCATATCATCATTAAAAGCGAAGACTTCTAGAAGTCATATTACCAATAGGTGGTATTTACTGAGTATTTTACTTGTTCCTCAAAAGTTCTATGAGGCAGGCACAGGTATTGTTATTAACCCCATTTCAGTAGATGGAAATAAGGCCCTCAGAGATTAAGTAATTTACCTCCCAAATACAAACTAGTATTAAATATCATATATGCGGAGGGGATTCAACCTATGACCAGCTAACTCCAGAATCTAAGCTTTTATATCCCACAGTAGTGGTCTCCCCTTGTGCTGTGAAGAGCTTCGCGGCCATAAATGAGGCTCACCCGTGACAACCCACTTGACTTGAGGAACACACTTAACTGGGAAGTGTGGCAGAGTAAGCTGAGACATCTGGAAAAGCAACTGTGAAAGGACATCTTTGCAAAGGTGAATAGATGAATAAATACATAGTTAAACACATGAAAGAACACCCATTCACACACAGGTAGATATACCAGTATTAATATGTAACTGTAATTTTAAGTGTTGCCTGAAAGCTTTAGCAAGTAAAGTCTAAAGGATGATTTTATCTTTCTTTCTGAGGGAGAATTCAATTATTTGGATAGCTCCTCATTTATTAAATTTATTAGGCCAGGAGGATACAAATTAGGAGTTGATTTAACAGGACCCAATGGTGACCAAGATGAAAAGTGCTGTGGTTTGATTCATGGCTAACCATTTTAATTGCTGAGGGCACCTGCTATAATACTTTCTCACAGTGCTTCTCAAAACTGATTGCATCCTGGGGCACCTGGGTGGCTCAGTCAGTTGACCGTCTGACTTTGGCTCAGGTCATGATCCTAGAGTCCTGGGATGGAGCCCCCATGTTGGGCTACCCGCTCCTCCGGGAGTCTGCTTCTCCCTCTGACCCTACCCCCTCTCATGCTTTCACTCTCTCATTCTCTCTCTCCGTGTCTCTCGCTCACTCTCTCTCAAATAAATCTTAAAAATCTTAAAAAAAAAAAAAGTGATTGCATCAGAACCACCTGAGGGGCTTAGAATACAAATTACTGGGTCCTATCCCCAAAGTCAAATTCAGTAGATCTGGGGAAGGGCCCCAGGATTTTGCATTTCTAATACATTTCCACATGTTGCTGCTGTTGCTCTGGAGACTATGTCTTGGGGAACACTAGACAGTATAATGTTCTAGGGCACGCGTTAGACCCCAAGAGCTGGGTTTCCAGGTGTGCACAGGTAAACCTTCCCGTGGTTGGGGAAAATAAAGAAGGGTGATAGGGAGCATTGGTTTTCTCACACTGCAGGCCTTCCGCAGGGTAAAATTTCTCATTCTTTCTGAGCCAACCTCTTGCTTTTGGCTGGATTTCAAGAAACATATGAGAAGCATGAATCTTTATATGGTTGAGGCAGGCCAAAGATGGCTTTGTAGGGCTCTTTCTGGCCTCTCTTCTCAGCTCTCACTTTTCTTCCTCCTCCAGGCCTTCCCTCTGACTCAGCCCCTCACCCTGGCTCCCAGCCATCCCCCCAACATTTACTGCATCGCATAGCTGGCACATCTTATCCCTAGTAACTCAAAAAGCAGGTATTATTCTTGCTGTACAGACGGAAAACCTGAGCCCCAGAGAAGTCAGATAATTTACCAAAAATGTTGAAGCCAGGAGATAGTGAAGGAGGGTCAAATTCAGGTTTATATGTCTCCAAAGCTCTTTTTCATTTCTCTGCACTGCTCACTTGGGGGCTGATTGTCCCTGTTGGCTGCCTATTAGGATCACACTGATGCCTGGGCCCTGGGTGGTGGGATTGTTTTAAAAGCCCCCCTGGTGATTCAAATGTGCTGTCAGGATTGAGAACCACTGCTTTACGAGCACCTGTGTGACTCCATTCGGTGTGTGTGTGTGTGTGTGTATATATATATACATATATATATATACACACACACATATATATATGTGTGTGTATGTGTATATGTATATTAAATATAGACATTATTTAAAAGACATTATATATAACATATTTTTATATTTATATATAATATAAAGATATACATACTTTAAGTATGTATATATTTTGATAATTCTGTCCCCACAACCCTTTGACCCTTCCCCCCCAATGGTGGAATGATCTCCTATTTGAGAGATAATTTAAAATCTCACCATCAGAAGTAGCTTTGTCTAAGACAACCAAGAGTTTCTCGAAAACACAGCTCCCACAAACTGTATTAACAGGTAGGGAGATTATGATTTTGAAATACTGAATTTTCACAACACAGTAACTAGATTTAATAGCAGAAGCAGAGCCTCAAACTCTAAACTGAGTCTACTATTTACATAGACCTGATGATGATGGTTACTCCATTTTCTGTAAATAATGGTTTCTTATTAATAAAGCATCCACTTAAACTTGTTGGATGGTATAATTGTTTCTAGGGCTCAGCTCAAAAAACTATGTTCTGTTCACATATCTTTGATGGATTACCATTGCTACGGAATAAAATCTAAATCCTATGTGTGGAAATTGAATAGCCTACAGTCTGCCTTCTATGACTTTTAGCCTAATTTCTCAGCAATCCCACATTCTTTGTCCTCCGACCATCCGAATAGACTTAGTGATTCAGTCTCAAAAATGAATCCATATTCTCTGAGTGGATCCTTTCTCATTCTGCTCCAGTCTTTTTACATACTTAGAATGTCTTTCCTTCTTTACCTATTCAACCTATTCAAGTCCTACAAAGGTCAGTTCCATTACTATGACCTCAGTATCTTCTTCCCACAGATTTCCAATCACAGTGAATTGTTTCCTCCTTGATACATCTTTGTCACACTGTTTAAAAATTGCCATATGCTGCCTAGCCTGGTCATTATGTGCACTCATTTATCTGTTCCTGTCCCAAATTTCTCAAAGATTTTGTAGACCAAGACCTAGGGTTATTTATCACCTTATTCCAGACATGGTAGAATCCGGGTGCTATTGGGAATCAAGTGATTACAGGAGAACTGGGATTCTGCCTGCCTTACTCACTGTTGTATTCACAGTGCATGGCACATTGTAAGTGTTCAAAAAACATGCCTTGAGTCAGTGAGTAAATAAATGGGGAAAAAGTTTAGAAAGAAACCCTATGCTATCTAGAATGGTATTTCATATTTTGCTTTTGATTTTCATTGTCATTCCTAATTTTGTACAACATTGGATCTGTTTTCAGCAAAGCTTATGTTACTTTTTATGTCCAAAGCAATGGAACATAAAACCTTCTCCAAAAAGGGGAATGCTGATCACGCAGAAGACAAAGCAGCTAAGAGCCAGAGGGACACACACACACACACACACACACACACACACACACACAGAGCTGAGCTGTGGTATCATGCAAATGGAAGGAGAAGCTATTTTCCTATAACGAGTCACTAGCAGGAGAGCATTTTGTAGAACACTTTAGAGAGAAGTAAAGTTTTCTTGGCAGAAAAGATGGGAAATTTTATGTGAGCTGACAGTGACAGTTGATGCAGTCGCTTAGATTTTCCTATTAACAATATTACAAGAAAGAAAAATCTCATGTGAACTGGTGTGGGACACAGAAGCTCATGAACAGAACCTGAATCATGAAAGAAGAAAGGAAATGAAGACTCCCTGGCTACGGTGAAGCTTCGTACGTTCCTCAGCGAGGACATACCTCAAATTAATATTGGAAATTCCATAATGTCAAATTAAGATGGGATGGGTCACAGAAGGGCTAGCTCAGAGATAACCCCTGGCTCAACAGTATACCTTACCGTGGGAACCACTGGGTAAGGCTCCCTCTCCCCTGCAAAGAATTTGGGTGAGAATCGCCAAGGTTCACCTCATTGACTTTCCTCTTTCCGTATCTGAATGGCTGGTCAAGTCTTCAGAAGGACTCATTCTTTCTTTGGATAGTGTTAGTGTCCTTCAATAGCTTGTTGTTCCTTTTCCTTTTTAACCTAAGAAACATCTTACTGGCATGTTAGCCTTGATACAATTTAATGTATCTTTTTTTCTCATCTCTGATGGACGAATTAAAGTGACATCTAGAGCCCAGGGGCCATATCTGAGCGTTACCACATCCTTCGCCTCCATTTGTAGTAACTGACCTGACCACAGGGAGGCGCACATGATTGCAAGCTACGTGCGTCCTAGCTCCTCACTTCCCTTGGTTGGTACTGGTCCGAGGAGGGAGCGCAAAGTCAGGGTGATCAGAGTCCTTCCCTGGCTTTCCAAACTGAGATAGGAGAAAAGAAAAAAGGGGTCGGGATGCTGTATGTAAGCTCAGAACTGTCAGCATCCATGGCTCTAGTGGGAAGAGAGACTGAATTCAACACTCAAAGATAAGCAGACAAAGAGGAGGCAGGAAGAGAGTCTGTGCTTCCACAAAACCCAGATACACTGTGTCCTTTCTGTGACAGAAAGCACTAAATTCCTCTCCCTCTCCCACAATATGACTTAGTTTCCTCGTAATTTGGTTTGATTTAAAGAGTCCCAATAAACATACGTTTCGTTATGCATTGATTTTGAAATTTAAATCTCAGAGAACATTTTTATTCTTTTTAGGCCCTGAATCAGCAACGTTTAGAGCACGAACACGACTCTACCTCATTCATCGCACTCCAGCGGCCTTGTCCCTCAGCCCAGCCCACAGACATGCCGGGCCCCTTTCTTCTCCCAGGCCCTTGCACCTGCTGTTCCCTGCAATGACCTTCTCTTGCTACTTTGACACTTGGCACATTCTCTGTATGTGAGTCTCACTCAGTGCCACTTTCTCAGAAATGCTGTCCCTGACTACCTTTAACAAAGTCATCTTCTCCAATAAGCTTATTTCACGGCCCTGTTTGTTTTCTTTATAGTATATACCCTGATGTGTACTAATCTTGTCATCCTGCTTGCTCCGTAACACACAAGCTTTATGACAGCAGGACCAATCTCTAACACTCACGGCCTCCTTCCCAGTGCCTGGCATGGTGCCCAGCTCGTAGGAGACACTTAAACATTTGTGAAATATTAAATTAAAATGTCATGGCAATTGCTACATATAATTCTCGTTAACAGTATAACATTAACTGTGTGCACTTTATATGCTTTTTATGCCATGGCACATTTCAGCCATTCTCAATCATCCTTTGTTCTCTCATAAAGTTCTGAGTCAGAGCATTCCTTTGGAGAGCCTCACCTATAGACCAGGGGGACCCCACCCAACTGGTGGGGTTCTGATGTTCAGAATGGAAAGGTCTTTCATCGAGAAAGCCTCTCATAGAGAAAGCTGCCTGCCATCAGAAAGGGCTTGAAGCTAAACCCTAAGAGTTCAAAGAGGATATCGGAGGGAGCCCAGAAGAGCATTGGCGAAAGGCATCATTTGCTGCAGTTTTTTATTAAGACACTAGGTGGCAGGTGACTATGCTTTTGGGTACAAACAGGAGACCTTGGCATGATAGTGCTTACCCAATGCCGGATAACTTTCTCTGCTGACATTAGATGTCAACAGGGATTTTAATCATTTGACAAGAGGGTGAGAACTGTGGTAAGGGCTTTGCATTTGGTCAATGAAGAGAAGAGTAAGAGGTATTCTGAAACTTTCCTTTCAGATTCACAAAGGATATTTGCAACGTGGGAACATTAAAAAACTAATCTAGTAGAAAAATTAATGTCAGCTCCAGAGTACCGTCAAGAGAGATAACTTCTACACAGTGAAACTAAATCACTATTTTTTCTGCAATAATATCTCTGTACCTTTCAGATTAATAATCTAATTCAGTAAATAACTGTAACTTTCTTTTCTCTTTTCAGGTTAAACATCAGGGAGATTAAAAAAAAATCTTAACAAGTAGAAACTGATCAGAGAATCTATTGTTTCCTTGGTAACCTTCTATGCAGAGTCCTGGGCTTGAAAAGCCTTTATTTTCTGCGGAGGCCACAGAATATTGGCGAAAACAATCAACTGGAGGACACATGCAAAAGCAGATAGTTTAGGTACTCCCTTTTTGTTTAATAAAAGTTACCTGCTTTAAAAGTCACCTGCTATGAAACAAAGAAAATAGAACACAAAATGTGATAAGCATAATCAATTCTAATGAATATATTTCCTTTCCATTTTGTGGTCTTTAAAGAGTGGTAGTAAGGAAAGTAAGAAGACGAGGATGGGAGGAGAGGCAACTAGAGAAGGAAAAGAGGGGAAAAGGAAGCATAAGGGAATGAGCTATTGAAGAGGAATGGAAGAGAGACATTCGCATGGAATGGAGAGATCAGAGAGACAAAGGAAAGGGAAGAGGTGAGAGAAATCAAGAGAGAATCACGCAAAGATAAATGGTAGTAGGGGAGATGGGAAGTAAGTACACAAAAAGAAAAGCCAAAAGAAAACAGAGATACCAAAATTTAGGGAAGAAGGAGCAGAGAGCGAGGGTTAGCTGTTTAAGATGTTTTCATTGGTGGCCGTTTATCTGGGACTGCTTCACCTTCAGACTTCAGAGTAAAAGCACCTGTTATTTGCTGCCCTTTGAAATATTTATCAATCTGTGAGTCACTGTTTACTGCTCTTTAACTGATGTAATACTTAAACCTTAGAAGGTTTTCTTCAAATAAATGTGAGCGAGCATCTTCTGATCGGAAGGACCAGAGAGAGGCTCAGGTTTGCCCAGATGATTGGATTGTGTGGAAAAGACATACAGAGAAAGAGGGAAAACAGGAACCACATACAGCCAGGCCTTTCAGAAAAATAGGAGCTGGAAGATCTTTTAAGTGAGAACACAGCCACAGCCACTGCGTGTCCTGTCACTAGGTCAGTGCCAGAAATCTATTGTTCTTTCTTTGGTTTTTCTCCATTCCTGGCACTTTAGTTTTCCATCTCTGCTTCTGCGGATCCTCCGACTATCAATGATTTTCTTCCTGCCTCTGAACTCACACTTGGAAAGACAGAGGGTCCATGCTTGGTGGATCGTCATTCATACTCTTACTGGACAGAGCTCTTGCTTGAGGCCACGTGAGTGATTGGCTAGCCTTAGGTTGGGTCTGATCAGGGTGGAAGGACCATGGGGTACAATGCGTACACGCGAGACCTTTCTATATTAGACTGTGTGTATGGCAGGTGTTCACAAAGGGAGAGAATAAAACTGAAAGGCACATTCGTTGGTGGGACCAACGCATTCCACCCTTGCCCATCAGGTCTATCATACCTTTTCATCTTGGACATATGTTTCGGGAATAGCCACACAACCTAGTTAAACCACTGCATCTATACTCACCTACTCAAAGTCGAAGTTAGTCGCTACACCCAGAAGAAATTTATCAGTCACTTCAAATTTGCAGTCTGAAGTCAATGGCCTTTGAATATTTTTTTTTTAGACCCATGCCCGATAAAGCACTAATGTGCAATGTTTTGGGAAGAGAGGAAGGGGAAATGCGGGGAATGAATAAGTTCTATGAGGGAAAGGAGAGAAGGAGAAGGAAAGGCAAAAAGTTTCCGTGTTGGGAGAAAGGGAGAGAGGTCTGTGGGCGTGGATGTACTTGCACCCAAATCTGAACTCCGGGTGGGTGGCAAGATATCAAAAAGATGAAGGTGAGGTACTTAGGGAAGGGTATTTCCAGCCCCCACAAACTTTTATGTACCTCCCATGTGACTTGACTTAAAGTTATCAGACTTCGGGGGACCACTGTTGGCCTTAGGCAATGTCAGTGGTGGCCATGATGGATGGAAGAGTGCAGATGCCAGAGAGCCAGGTGGAGGACAGAGGTGTTTCCTGGACAGATGGTAAGAGTTCCAGGTTCTTATCAGACCTGAACAGGGAGTTTCAATATTACCTCTGGATAACTTGGTTAGATGTATGCTTGAATTTATATTTCATCTAAGTTACAGAAATGGGTACTTCTTAAACCCTGAGTTTGTGGATTAGAAATCATACACTTGCACTGGTGTGAGCACTGGAGATAACAGTGAATGCAGTCAGCTGAGGGCATATTGGGACCCTGAGCACCGGATCCCCTTTTCTTCAGCCTCATAAATTAAGATACTTTTTTTTAAAAAAATATTTTATTTATTTATTTGACAGAGATAGAGACAGCCAGTGAGAGAGGGAACACAAGCAGGGGGAGTGGGAGGAAGAAGCAGGCTCATAGGCGGAGGAGCCTGATGTGGGGCTCGATCCCATAACGCCAGGATCACGCCCTGAGCCGAAGGCAGACGCTTAACCACTGAGCCACCCAGGCGCCCCAAGATACGTTTTGATAAAATTATAGTTCTCACATTGTATTTTTTATAACAACTTAAAAGTTTTCTGTAAACATAAGCATAGCTTGACAAGTCTCACCAAAGTTATCTATCAGTGATTGGCTTAATCATCTCAGGGGAATAATACAGACTGCGTCGATTTTAAACAACAGAAATTTGTCTTCCACAATACTAGAGGCTAGAAGTCCAAGATCAGGGTGCCAGCAGGGTCAGGTTCTGATGAGGGCACTCTGTTAGGTTGCAGACAGTCGACTTATGTATCCTCATGGGGCAGAGAGGACTCTTACAAGGGTACTAGCCCCATCATGGGATCTCCATCCTATGACCCCATCTAATCCTAATTGCATCCAAAAGCCTCACCTCTTAATACGATCACCTCCTAATACCATCACAGTGTAAGTTCTCAGCATATGAATCTGGGGGGCGTGGGGGGACACAAGCATTCAGTCTCTAACAGAAACCATCTTCCTGTCTTCTCATAGAAAAACAGAGACAGGGCAAAGTTCATTGGTTTGTCATGTGGCATCCCGCCCATGTGGCCCAGCTCAGAGGCCGCAGAGAGGAAGAAAGGGGGTAGAAGCAGGCTGTCGCATGCCTTCTTGAAGAAGTCAAGGTTGTAGCCCCAGACAAAGGGCAGCTGAGGGAAGAGCTTGTTTCCTGCAGTGCTTAGATGGGTGGAACCAAGAAGGACCTGGTCATAGTGGAATGGCTGCAGCCTAGCTGGCCTGTGGGCAGATTTGGGACCCTGTCCCAACCTGGATAGAGAGAAGTCTATGAAAAAAAGGCTTAAAAAGTATCTTTTCATGCATTCAGGACGAAAGGAAATGAACAGCAGAGATAGATGCTATCTTCCCTTCAGGCTGATTGTAAGCTCTCATTAGGCATTGGAGCCAGGACTTATTTATAGAATTGCACTCCAGTTTTGCTGTGTCTGGGCAGCAGGACCAACCAATTCTAATCAAGCAGGTTATACAAGTTCCTCTTATGATAAATTCCCATAAAATTAGTCTCTGGGTATAGAGCCTCTGGGGCATGGGAAGGGTCAAGTTGACCCCCCAGGATGGTAGAGGGGAGGCTCATCTGACTGTACTACTGCTCTCCCCCGCTCCTGAAGATTCTTCCCCTGCTCCGCTTCCCCCATCCCCCTTCCCCTCTTTCCTTCCCCTTCCTTCCCTCGAGATGCCCACTGCGATGTCTCAGGACTGGTGCCAAACCACAGAACCACTTTGATCCTCGCTTAACCCATTTGCAGTTACAGGGTTACAACAAGGCCAGAATAAACCAGAACGTATGAATATCCGTGCATGGCAGAGACACTCAGTAATTATTTGGTAGGAACTAAAGAAGGAAGAGAGAAGGCAGTGGCTTAAGTGCTACCCAGTACATGGAAAGAGAAATCACTCCACGGAAGGTTTGCTGGGTGGCAGGAGGTGAGGAGGGTGAGTCAGAGCCGACTAATGAAGAAGTGTGATGTTGCAAGGTGCAGGCTGTCGCGGCTGCTGCTGACGTTATTTGAAAGAGATAGAAGACTACATCTCTAGTCCGTGGTAATTAGAGGAGCTCCCTAGGCACTTTATATAGCTGGGATGGTAACCTTCGTGTCTTGCTCGAGACCAGTTCCACTTTGTATAATTATATCCTGACAGCAGGCACCCAGCTGCATGGTTTTTACAAAAAGATAATATTTTCTTCGCTGTACTTTCTGAATTAGCATTTCACTTAGGTGAACGAGGAAAAGACGACAGCATGCAAGCCTGCTTTCCTTCTCTTTCTTTGGGCAGATGGGCAAATTCCCGGGCAGATTGTGGCATTAGGAGAATCTTGAAAGTGCATGAAAATTAAAAGGTGTTCTGGAAGTATCTTCATAATGGTTCCTGATACAGTCTTCATAACATGATGAATATGAGGTCATGGACCGTAAAAGGAAAAGATGGTGCATTCCTAATGGTCATCTGATTTGGACTGAATCTCATCCTCCCTAAATTTGTATACTGAAACCCTAACTCCTAATGGGACTGTATTTGGAAATAGGTTCTTTAAGGAGGTAGTTCAAGTTCAATGAGCTCGTATGGGTGGTAACCCTGATCCAATAGGACTGGGGTCCGGGGGAGACGTGGAAGAGACACCAGCGATCTCTCTCTCCATGTGCGCACACACAGGAAAGGCCATGTGAGGACAAAGCAACAAGACAGCTGTCGGCAAGCCAGGCAGAGAGGCCTCACCCAGAACCAACTGCCCAGCGCCTTGATGTATGCAAACCCTTGGGCATCCGACGGCTCCCACAGATGCGCTGTGGGCTGAGGGGGCGGAGCCTCCTCTCTGCAGAGCTTATCTCAAGGCGTCCCCGGTGATGGATTTGGAACACAGAAGAAGGCAGTGTCGTGCAGCAAGTTCTATCCTTTGCTTGGCTGTGTTCAGTTTCTACTGGCACCGCCACAGGGACCACAAATAGCTCTGCAGCTTAGTCCACATTTCCTAGTGTCTCTGTTGCTTTCCTGTTGCCACTGCAACAAATCGCCACACCCTCAGTGGCCTAAAATAACAGTTTTAACTCTTAGCGTTTTGGAGATCAGCAGTCCGAAATCATTCTGCTTGTGGTCAAGTCCAGAGTTTGATAAAGAGATTCCTGCTGGAGGCTCTGGGGAGACAATCTCTTTCCTTGACTTTTTCCGCTTTCATGGTTGCCTATGTTCCTTTGGCTTGGGATGGCTTCCTCCATCCTCAGAGCGAGTCACTCCGGTCCCTGAGTCCATCGTCAGGCCACCTCCGCTGATTCCAACCCTTCCTGCATCCTTTTTGTAAGGGCCGCCGGGATTACAATGGGCCTGCATCATCCAGGATACTATCCACACCTCAATCATTTGCTTTCATGGGCAGTTCCTTTTGCCAGATAAGGTAGTCTCTACAGGTTCGGGGAATAAGGCATGGACATATTTTGGGGGCATTATTCTGCCTATCACACTGTTTCCTACATCCCGTATACCCAGGCACAGACCCTTACAGAGACCATCCCCATTTGCAGTTTCCTGTAGGCTCGTTATTACCGAACTGAGTCTCTCCTTCTTGAACGTCCAGGTCTCATGCTATTTTGTCCAGGAAGCCTTTTCTCATTTCTCCAACCCACTTTGACTCCTCAGGGTACTTAAAATATGAACTCCATTATTTGCCTCTTTTGTGTCATGCTAAATTCAATTCTACTTTGTTTGACATGCACTTGTCTTATGACAAATTACAAGTTTCCTGTCTAAGTCTTACGTGTTTTCCTCTCCATTCCTCTGAAATAATTTCCTTGGCTTTCTAGGTCATCTCCTCCTTATTTGGACTCACGGATCCCACAGGTTTGGTGTCACTCCCCAACTAAGTGACTGAGCCCATCAGTGTCCCTGCTTGTTTGTGCCCGTTCCACCCCTGGCCTTGGTCGTGGGTCAGGTTCCTGCTCTGGTCCTTGGTCTTTTTTTGGGAAAAGACCTCTTTTACTCTAACACCCTCCAGGACTGGGGTCCTTCCCTGTCCTTTGGATTGTCCTTCTGTGGGGCCCGGAGTTCTGCTTCTGATTCCTGCTTCACTGGTGACCAGGGCCTAGGTCCGTGCACAAACTCTCCAGACAACACCTGCGTGCTAGGAATCTGGGGACCTAGGTCACTGCCTGGTCTTGTGGCTACATCCGGCCCTTATGTTAAGACCCTCCTACCTTACTTTGAGCCACCGGAGTTGTCCAGGCAGGAATTAGGCTTTTATTCTCTAAATAAATATGCACTTTGGCATCTGATGCAATTCTTCCAGCCCTTGGTATGGCCTCAGTGTACTTGTCTCCCGTGAGCACTCACCATATTNTAGTCCGTGGTAATTAGAGGAGCTCCCTAGGCACTTTATATAGCTGGGATGGTAACCTTCGTGTCTTGCTCGAGACCAGTTCCACTTTGTATAATTATATCCTGACAGCAGGCACCCAGCTGCATGGTTTTTACAAAAAGATAATATTTTCTTCGCTGTACTTTCTGAATTAGCATTTCACTTAGGTGAACGAGGAAAAGACGACAGCATGCAAGCCTGCTTTCCTTCTCTTTCTTTGGGCAGATGGGCAAATTCCCGGGCAGATTGTGGCATTAGGAGAATCTTGAAAGTGCATGAAAATTAAAAGGTGTTCTGGAAGTATCTTCATAATGGTTCCTGATACAGTCTTCATAACATGATGAATATGAGGTCATGGACCGTAAAAGGAAAAGATGGTGCATTCCTAATGGTCATCTGATTTGGACTGAATCTCATCCTCCCTAAATTTGTATACTGAAACCCTAACTCCTAATGGGACTGTATTTGGAAATAGGTTCTTTAAGGAGGTAGTTCAAGTTCAATGAGCTCGTATGGGTGGTAACCCTGATCCAATAGGACTGGGGTCCGGGGGAGACGTGGAAGAGACACCAGCGATCTCTCTCTCCATGTGCGCACACACAGGAAAGGCCATGTGAGGACAAAGCAACAAGACAGCTGTCGGCAAGCCAGGCAGAGAGGCCTCACCCAGAACCAACTGCCCAGCGCCTTGATGTATGCAAACCCTTGGGCATCCGACGGCTCCCACAGATGCGCTGTGGGCTGAGGGGGCGGAGCCTCCTCTCTGCAGAGCTTATCTCAAGGCGTCCCCGGTGATGGATTTGGAACACAGAAGAAGGCAGTGTCGTGCAGCAAGTTCTATCCTTTGCTTGGCTGTGTTCAGTTTCTACTGGCACCGCCACAGGGACCACAAATAGCTCTGCAGCTTAGTCCACATTTCCTAGTGTCTCTGTTGCTTTCCTGTTGCCACTGCAACAAATCGCCACACCCTCAGTGGCCTAAAATAACAGTTTTAACTCTTAGCGTTTTGGAGATCAGCAGTCCGAAATCATTCTGCTTGTGGTCAAGTCCAGAGTTTGATAAAGAGATTCCTGCTGGAGGCTCTGGGGAGACAATCTCTTTCCTTGACTTCTTCCGCTTTCGTGGTTGCCTATGTTCCTTTGGCTTGGGATGGCTTCCTCCATCCTCAGAGCGAGTCACTCCGGTCCCTGAGTCCACCGTCAGGCCACCTCCGCTGATTCCAACCCTTCCTGCATCCTTTTTGTAAGGGCCGCCGGGATTACAATGGGCCTGCATCATCCAGGATACTATCCACACCTCAATCATTTGCTTTCATGGGCAGTTCCTTTTGCCAGATAAGGTAGTCTCTACAGGTTCGGGGAATAAGGCATGGACATATTTTGGGGGCATTATTCTGCCTATCACACTGTTTCCTACATCCCGTATACCCAGGCACAGACCCTTACAGAGACCATCCCCATTTGCAGTTTCCTGTAGGCTCGTTATTACCGAACTGAGTCTCTCCTTCTTGAACGTCCAGGTCTCATGCTATTTTGTCCAGGAAGCCTTTTCTCATTTCTCCAACCCACTTTGACTCCTCAGGGTACTTAAAATATGAACTCCATTATTTGCCTCTTTTGTGTCATGCTAAATTCAATTCTACTTTGTTTGACATGCACTTGTCTTATGACAAATTACAAGTTTCCTGTCTAAGTCTTACGTGTTTTCCCCTCCATTCCTCTGAAATAATTTCCTTGGCTTTCTAGGTCATCTCCTCCTTATTTGGACTCACGGATCCCACAGGTTTGGTGTCACTCCCCAACTAAGTGACTGAGCCCATCAGTGTCCCTGCTTGTTTGTGCCCGTTCCACCCCTGGCCTTGGTCGTGGGTCAGGTTCCTGCTCTGGTCCTTGGTCTTTTTTTGGGAAAAGACCTCTTTTACTCTAACACCCTCCAGGACTGGGGTCCTTCCCTGTCCTTTGGATTGTCCTTCTGTGGGGCCCGGAGTTCTGCTTCTGATTCCTGCTTCACTGGTGACCAGGGCCTAGGTCCGTGCACATAAACTCTCCAGACAACACCTGCGTGCTAGGAATCTGGGGACCTAGGTCACTGCCTGGTCTTGTGGCTACATCCGGCCCTTATGTTAAGACCCTCCTACCTTACTTTGAGCCACCGGAGTTGTCCAGGCAGGAATTAGGCTTTTATTCTCTAAATAAATATGCACTTTGGCATCTGATGCAATTCTTCCAGCCCTTGGTATGGCCTCAGTGTACTTGTCTCCCGTGAGCACTCACCATATTCACCTTTTCTCCTATGCTTCCGTGACGAAGCAGTCATACCTCGCGAATGACTCCAAGATACAACGTGAATCTCCCACAATGCCTGACACGGACCTAGCAGGTCCGTGGAGGATTAGTCGCTTTGAGGATTAGTTTTATTCTCCTTATTCTGTATCGGCACATTCGAGGCAAATATACTTCGTTAGGGATACGTTCTGGAAAGAGAGCTGCTTCTATTGTCTATCCTTTCTGGAAACATTAAAATTAACTGCAATTGCCATGTGAAATTCATCTTTTGAGAGCCTGCTATTTATAAACAGTAGGGATACCAAGATAAAAAACAAAGTCCCTGCCTTCAAGAAACTCCTAGTCTAATATGGGGCACAGACAAGTAAAACAAATAGTAATTAGGGCGAGCTACAAAATTTGCAGGGCCTACTGCAAAATGAAAACACGGAGCCTCTTGTCCAAAATGCCAGGAAAAAAATGTCTTTAAAAACACAAAAATCATAAATTTCTTTCTTCCGTAGCTTCTCTTGATTTGGAGTACCATTTTTAATGTGATGTTTAATATCATCGTAAGTAAAGAAAAATTAAAAATTTAAATGGTTAGCATAAATTTTGTTATCTATCTTTATGTGGTGCAATGCCAGCCTTAAATTCAAATATGAAAGCATTTGACTCATAGGCAGAATCACTGAAATTATATAATTGTAGTATTTCATTTTTACCAGGACAGTGGAAATGTTGCACAGAACTAACTCAACTGTTTTTATTTTACTTCCTGATATGCCTGGATTCTACCAACACTTCTGCCACCAGTAGCTTACTGAACGAGGAAAGACTAAAAGTAAAGAGACTATGACTGCCCTATCTTTCCCCTTCTCCTGTGTTATCATTTTCAGCGTGTTTGGCTAACATAGGGAAGTAATAAGAATAGGAAAGAATGATAGGGTTCCTTGCTTATTCTTAGAGCATCACTGTTTTTTAGAATATCATTGTCTTCTTTCTGCATTCCAAGCAAGTTCTAGTTGGAATAGAGAGTATGTTCTCTTGGAGTTGTAAGTGTTGCTTCTTGGTAGTAGATATAACATGCTTTTCTTGTACTTGTTTTCAATCTTCTTGAAATCGCATGCATTGTGGACCTACTGGAATTCTGTGCTCTTGGAGCATTGTGAATGTTTTATGGGAATGGGGTGGTCAGAAATACTGACACAATTATTGCACGCATCTCCTCTACTCAGGGGCACGCTCCCTTGTCCCATTGGACTTGATTTGCAAGACATACGTTCAAAGATAAAATCAAGAATTTCCAGATGGTGACAACAGAATATTAACTAGAGTATGGGGTCCTTCAAAGCAGAGCTCTATGCAACTGCACAGGTCACACACCCATGACGCTGGTCCTAATGACAATCCTTTGAGAAAGTTCCATGATACTGTTGTCTGTTCCATGATAGAGACAGCACAGGGTTCCATGGGAACACTAGAAGGGAAGAGAGGGGGACATTCTACATACAGGAGCTGACCCTGGAGTTAAAGCTTCAAGGATGAGAAAGGTGGCCACGTCAACAACAAAGGAGAAGAACATTATAACAGGAGAAACAGCAGGTACAAAGGCACAGAGGCATTATAAAGCACTGTGTGGTGGGGAACGACAGCTGTTTGAAATGGTTGCCATGCAGATGGACATGGGCTCACAAAGGAAATTGACTCGAGGAGTCCTAAACTCCAGGAGTCCTAAAGGAATGTGAATGCCAAGGAAGGAATTTCAACTATCCAGGAAGCTATGCAATGTCATCAGAACAGTAGAAGCATAAAAGTNACTCGAGGAGTCCTAAACTCCAGGAGTCCTAAAGGAATGTGAATGCCAAGGAAGGAATTTCAACTATCCAGGGAGCTATGCAATGTCATCAGAACAGTAGAAGCAGAAAAGTGACATGAGGGGCGCCTGGGTGGCACAGCGGTTAAGCGTTTGCCTTCGGCTCAGGGCGTGATCCCGGCGTTATGGGATCGAGCCCCACATCAGGCTCCTCTGCAATGAGCCTGCTTCTTCCTCTCCCACTCCCCCTGCTTGTGTTCCCTCTCTCGCTGGCTGTCTCTATCTCTGTCGAATAAATAAATAAAATCTTTAAAAAAAAAAAAGAAAAAAAAAGAAAAGTGACATGAAGGGATCTGCATTCTCAAAGGGTCTCTGTGATAATTACGTGGATGATGGGCTTGAAGGAGGGAAACGAGCAAGAGAAGCCAATTGGAAGCCATTGCTGTGCTATAAGAGAGAAGCTAAGACTGGGGTTCATTAATTTTGTCCTTTAAAAAATGTTAATTGAGAAATACAGACCCATATTAAGGAATGAGAGTTAAAATAGTAACTGAAAAATTAACCAAAGCACAATGCCATGTATAGTAATAACAATTGCTAGAGGGTTGGGTTCTTATATCAACTTGAAGCCACTTTCTTCAAAACACTGGACAAATGCTGTGACAAATATGGATAAGAAAACAATTTTTTTTCTAATATGGTCTAAAAATATTATTATTCAGTGATCCTTCTGTTGCCATTGCCAAGGGTTTACTGCTGAACAGTTCTGCTCATGTTTTAGGCTGTGCTGGTTTATCTTAAGGCAAAAGCTATGAAAACAACACCACCACCAACAATAAAACAACACTGCCAGCCAGGAATTACACTTCCAACGTTGCTTGGTTGTTGCATAAATTCTACTTATGTGACTTTGCACGAGCTGGGGAAATGAAGCAAATATCCAAACTCATTCTGGCCTCCTTTTTTTTAAGATTTTTTTAAAAATTTTACTTATTTGACATAGAGAGAAAGAGAGAGAGAGAGAGAGACAGAGAGTGAGCACAAGTAGGGGGAGCAGCAGGCAGAGGGAGAGGGAGAAGCGTTCCCCGCTGAGCAGGGAGCCTTACATGGGGCTCCTGGGATCATGACCTGAGCTGAGGCAGGTGCTTAACCCACTGAGCCACCCACCTTCCCCTGGCTTCCTCACTTTTGATTTATCTGCAGGCAAAAAGCTTTGATTTCCCCCTTCTATTTACTTTCCCTCTTTAATCCCTCCCATTAAATGTAATTCATCAGAGTGGTGCATTGCTGCCTTTTTCCACGTAACAGCCCACGTAGAAAATGATGATATTGAAAGGCACTCTGGGGTTAATGGATAAGATCACTTGCAACTGTGGCAACTGATCTGAGGGTTCTGGCTGAGTCAGTCTCCAGCCATCCACGGCTGAGGGGGTTGCTACGTGAGTGCACCTGCAATCCGTCTGAGCCCAGCAGCCTACCTCAGCCCATCCACCGGAAACTGTAATGAAGAGTCTTTGGCCCTTCCAAGTAGCAATGTTAACTAGTTCAGTGCTTTTTAGGCTTTTTTATTTTAGTTTACTTTTAAAGATTTTATTTGTTTATTTGAGAATGAGCGAGCAAGTGAGAGAGAGAGCACACGAGTGGAGGGAAGGACAGAGAGAGGGAGAAGCAGACTCCCTGCTGAGCAGGGAGCCCCTAACGGGGACTCTGGGATCATAACCTGAGCCAAAGGCAGGCACTTAACCAACTGAGCCACCCAGGCGCCCCTAGTTCAGTGCTTTTTAAACCTTAATATGCTTATGCAACATCTGGGGATCTCATTAAAACTGCATATTAAAAAAGTACATATTCTGCTTCGGGTCTGAGATTCAGTATTTCCAGCAAGGTCCCAACCAATGCCAGCGTGGTTCATAGACCATACTTTGTGTAACAAGGAACAGGATGATTCAATAATTCAACTTGCTCTGGAAAAATTATAATTTCTTTCTTTTCTTTCTTTCTTTCTTTTTCTTTCTTTCTTTCTTTTTTCTTTCTTCTTTCTTTCTTTTTCTTTCTTTCTTTCTTTTTTCTTTCTTTCTTTCTTTCTTTCTTTCTTTCTTTCTTTCTTTTCTTTCTTTCCTTCCTTCCTTCCTTCCTCCCTCCCTCCCTTCCTTCCTTCCTTCCTTCCTTCCTTCCTTTCTTTCTTTCTTTCTTTCGAGACAGAGTGTGTGATCTGGGAGGGGGGAATGGCAGAGAAAACTCAAGCAGGCTCCATACCCAGTGCTCAGCATGGAGCCAGATTTGGGGCTCAAGCCTACAACCCCAAGACCATAACCAGAGCCAAAATCAAGAGTGGGATGCTCAGGGGCGCCTGGGTGGCGCAGTCGTTAAGCGTCTGCCTTCGGCTCAGGGCGTGATCCCGGCGTTCTGGGATCGAGCCCCACATCAGGCTAATCCGCTGTGAGCCTGCTTCTTCCTCTCCCACTCCCCCTGCTTGTGTTCCCTCTCTCGTTGGCTGTCTCTCTCTCTCTGTCAAATAGATAAATAAAATCTTTNATCCCGGCGTTCTGGGATCGAGCCCCACATCAGGCTAATCCGCTGTGAGCCTGCTTCTTCCTCTCCCACTCCCCCTGCTTGTGTTCCCTCTCTCGTTGGCTGTCTCTCTCTCTGTCAAATAGATAAATAAAATCTTTAAAAAAAAAAAAGAGTGGGATGCTCAACTGACTGGGCCACCCAGACATCCCAAAATTGTAAAATTTTAAAAAATTAATATAATTTTGAAAAATTATAATGCTTTTAAAATTTCCTGACTTTTAATATCTGTTACCAGAACACCAGAAACAGTGTTAAACAGCCTCTTTAAAGTTATAGGAAAAGCTCAACATTCCTGTCTGACCAAACCTGTCTAAGCAAAATATCCTTTTTTCCCTCCAATGGTGACTAAAACTTTTTGCTCTTGAAATTGTTACTCTTTCTTTCCAATAGTCAGGAATGCAGACTCAGAAACTATAGGTATTATGTTCTATTTTAAGGACAAATGGAAAAAGAAATTAAGGCAAATGTAAAAATGACTTTCACATAAAGCTGAAAGTGGCATTTAAGAGAAGCTCGGTGGCATTATAATTTCTTTGAAAGAGAAAGTGAATTCCCAAGATTCAAGACATTTTGGAAATAAAAAATTAAGCTTTCTATTTTTATCCATACCAGTTTTTGAATAAGAGAAACCACCAAGAAGCTGAGATTACAAATGAAACATACCTCTATTCAAATTGAAATCATGAAAATTTGGGACATGTTACAAAAATATTTATTTATATAAGATCCAAATGCTTTTTTCAGTCTCTCTCTCTCTCTTTTTTTTTTCATTTATTTGACAGAGATAGAGACAGCCAGCGAGAGAGGGAACACAAGCAGGGGGAGTAGGAGAGGAAGAAGCAGGCTCATAGCGGAGGAGCCTGATGTGGGGCTCGATCCCAGAACGCTGGGATCACACCCTGAGCCGAAGGCAGACGCTTAACCACTGTGCCACCCAGGCACCCCTTTTTTCAGTCTCTTTGAAAAGCTTACTGAGCATTCCGCAATTTAATCTATGAATGCTTGTAACATAAGCATCGAGTAAGACATTTGAATGTACATTGATTGGTAGGGAGTGAATGTGACATTATTCAGAAATCCACTATCCTTAAAATAATGTAAATGAAATAATTGTTTTCTGAATGAAAATGACTTGGGAGGAAGGGTAATTGCAGTAATAAGTTGAAAAGCTGGGAAAAGTGTCTAACTTTACAACCCAGGGGAAAAAAAAGATATGAGGGAAGACAAATTAATGATTCTGGGGGCCTAAAAAATTACTAGACATTTGAAGGAAATAAATCATGACCTGAACTTCAGAATTCGATTAACAATTTATGGAGGTCCCCTTTCCAAGCAGAGATTAAAAAGGTGGGCAGAATTCTCTATACGGAGTCGATAGTTGATTTATTTCACATCCATCCTTTCTTTGAAGATTGCATAGAGAAATCATGGGACAAAATGCTTTGACTCTGGGTGAGTAGTTTTATGGTCAATAAATTGTAGTACATGGTGTTTTACATTAGAGAAAAGGGCAATCAGATTTCATGCTCCAGAGTGTAAAGTGATTACTCTCCTGGGATCAGAACATAAATCATTTCTCTGGCTTTCTTACTGTAATTTCATCCAGTTGGTAAAAAGCACCATTTTGGTTTTTTTTTTCTTATAGGTATCAAAAAGATTAGACTTAGACCATGATAGTTAACAAATGACAAGGCCTGGGGAACTGATACCTTATTTTTATGAAGAAAATATGACTTTAACATGGGTTATAGAATCTACTCCAATTGTATATGTTTTGGTTAATGAAAGAAATAACAACACTCCAGAAGCTGGTATTTCCTCTGAAGTGATTACAGTTCAGGTGATTACACCTGGGTGGAGGCTGTATCCTGGAACCAGTCTGAACAGCTAGAGGTCCAATAAGGGGAAGAAAGAAAAAAAAAAAAAGCTGAGCTATATACCTTTGGCAGGTGTGGGCTAGGCGCTGTGCGTATTCAATCTCATACGAATGAGTATCTGTAAGAAAGACTATTTCTCATCAAAATAACTCATCTGAAACAGCTAAGCAGAACTTCCAGAAATATTCCTTATTTTATTAATACCACACACTATTAGAACAAAAATGATGAATGCTCTCACCTTAGTAGTACGGGGACTTTATCGTCAATGTTTCTCACTCGGCAATTTCCTCCTGACTTGAGTATAATTATTTCTTGAAGTTAAAATCCCTTGGAATGTGTACGTAGAGCTGAAATTGAATTTACAATTTATAATGATTAATTATGTTCAGAATTATTAGTTACCCATTTTCTCCCCATCTTTCTGCCTAAGACACAAGTTCCGAAGAAACAATCCTTTTTCTTCAGTGTGCCAACAATTCTCCACTCACAAAGATGACACTCAGCATATGCACACACTTACATGAGTAGCAACCAATCAAGAAATATTTCTTATTCTTTTTTTTCCCCATACTTAGGGGCGTGACTATCCCTCCACTAGTCAGGAAGTCTTTATTTGTTCTCTGTGGTGAACCACTTTTAATCCTAGCTGTTTACCTGTTGAATAATACATGCATTATTACAATGCTGTGTGGGATTTGCAAACTCCATAGACCCTTCTAAGCTCTAAGAGTCAATAACTCCGGAAGCTGTAATGGGTTACTGTTAAGTATAGGTCAGTTTTGCTTTTTGTAGCTATTTTACACGCCTTTCTAGCTGATGTGGAAAATTGAGAATAAGGGTCTTATTATTATTTGGTTTTTTTTTAGAGAGAGGGAGAGCACGTGTGCGCTTGAGAGAGGAGGGGCATGGGTGGGTGAGGAGGGGCAGAGGGAGAGGGAGAGAGAGAATCTTAAGCAGGCTCCACGCCCAACGTGGAGGCCCATGCACNCCATGCAGAGCGAGAGCTCATGATTCTGAGATCATGACCTGAGCTAAAGTCAAAAGTCAGTCTTAACCAACTGAGCCACCCAGGTGCCCAGAGGGTCTTATTTTCTGAAAACAAAACTCTATTGCTTAAATAACCAGGGCACTTCTAGAAACAAGTAAGACCGCTATTTCAGACTCTTACTCAGGAATAGCTGAGTAATCTTGATGAAGTAGAAAGACCACAGGCTTCAACTCTACAAAGACTGGGCTTGAAGGAAGTTTTACCATCTCGGTGGTCTTGCTCATGTTAGATGGTCGAATGTGAGTCTATTTCCTCATCTGTAATATGGAGATAGAGCCCCAGGGTGTCACCTGCAGTTTACATGGAATAACTTACAGACAGGGCTTCACGGCGTGCTGGCTAATGCCTGGGAGGTGCACGAGAGTAATGTTGTTACTCCTCTTCTCCACCTTTTCTGAACTAACCCCTGATTAACTCTAGTAGGCCCATAACTTACTACTGCTTAGGATCAGCAGTCTTTCGTCCTTCACTTGGGTCCTATTGTAGGGTCAGGGCTATCCGTGATGTGGCCGCCTTTAGGACATGGCTGTTGTACGGACTGCAGTCTTCTGGTGAGTGGTTACCACATTCCAACTGACTCCCATGAGCTGCCTTCCTCACCACACTGCCGGTGCAGCAAGCTCTTGGGTCTGATCCCCCTAAGTACCTGGATTCTAACCCACATTGAACTCCCAGGCTAGCAGATGTGACTTCTTCTTCCACATTGTGGCTATACCGTTTTTTGTTTAATCGCATTTATATTATGGTACTTTTTTTTTTAAAGATTTTATTTATTTATTTGACAGAGAGACAGCAGCGAGAGAGGGAACACAAGCAGGGGGAGTGGGAGAGGAAGAAGCAGGCTCCCAGCAGAGGAACCTGATGTGGGACTCGATCCCAGAACGCCAGGATCATGCCCTGAGCCGAAGGCAGATGCTTAATGACTGCGCCACCCAGGCGCCCCTTATATTATGGTACTTCTTATCAGCCACTCAGTTTAAAACTCCCCTGCCATTGTTATATTATGGTATGACACAACCCAGTGAAAAGATTTTTTCTGGGACCTTAAAGGAGCCATTTAAAGAAAAATAATTTTTTTTTTTTTTTAAGATTTTATTTATTCATTAGAGAGAGAGACAGCCTGCGAGAGGGAACACAAGCAGGGGGAGTGGGAGAGGAAGAGGCAGGCTTCCAGCAGAGGAGCCTGATGTGGGGCTCGATCGCAGAACTCCAGGACCACGCCCTGAGCCGAAGGCAGACGCTTAAGGACTGAGCCACCCAGGGGCCCCAAGAAAAAGAAGTTTTAAAACAGACATAAAAAATTATTTCCAGACACAGGGAAAAACTTCCTGAGAAGTTGCCAACCTGTCTTCTTATTGGTTCTCACAGAGTTAGCGGTGTTACCACCTGATAGCTGTGCGAGCTTGGGCAAGCTAATTCACTTCTCAGTGCCAGAAATTTCTCATTCGTAAATTGGGTTGATGAAAGTGTCCACAGGAAGCTAGTGAGGTTAGTCTGTTAAAACATTCGGTGATTTTGTTTCGTTTTCCTGACGTAACATCCTTCTCTGTGAAATTCTTTCCTCTTCTGTGTCACATGGTGTGGGTATTGCCGACTGTCTTATATACTTACACCAAATAAACATGAGGGAAGAGACTGAATGGTGAGTGCTATCCTCAAGGGGACATCAGAATTCCATAGTACCAAAAATAAGGACGAGGGGCGCCTGGGTGGCACAGCGGTTAAGCGTCTGCCTTCGGCTCAGGGCGTGACCCCAGCGTTCTGGGATCGAGCCCCACATCAGGCTCCTCCGCTAGGAGCCTGCGTCTTCCTCTCCCACTCCCCCTGCTTGTGTTCCCTCTCTCGCTGGCTGTCTCTATCTCTGTCGAATACATAAATAAAATCTTAAAAACAAAATGACGAGAAAAAAAAAATCAGCCACCCATTATTAACTTTCGTCACTCTGTCTTGCTGCTACAACAGAAGGCGTTCCATAGAAGAAAGAGCACCAGATTCGGATTAAAGATGGTGGACCTAGAATTTGAACCTAGGCACTCAAACTCCAGATCCTATGCTGGCAAGTTTCCAAGCTCATTTAATTTCTCAAAATATGTTTGCAATAGAAAAAGAAATGAGAAGGCTCTCTCCCTTGAATAGAAACTGTCATATAAGTCATCACATAAACCCTTATCACCAACATTCAACTCAGCTCCAGCTCCCGGTACCAACTTCCTCTCCCCACAAAATGAGAGTAAAAAATAATGAGGGAAGAAGACTACCAGATTCTGAAAAGATAAAAGAAGGTTGCTCTAAACTACAATAGAGAGCTTTTTGTTTAAGGTGGGATGTTCTGAAGGAGGTGAGGACCATTTCAAGATTTGAAAAATATATGAATTAACCATTCTAATAGTAATTACTCAGGCTTTACTCATTCTACATTTACTTTTTGGTCTTCTCTAATTTGTGATTTGCGGCAGTGACTGTCAGAAATTTTAGTGGCATAACTTCCTATTTTCCAAATGAAATATTATGTTGCACCATAAGACAAACAAAACACTTTTTATACAAACTTGGGCATTGACGTTCACAGTATTCACTTATTAAACAGACAATGAGAATGTACATTAATATTTTGGTGGTTTCCAGTGTGTTAACATTTTGGCATGTATCATATTTTAATGTGTTTGCTAGTTAGGATTTAATTACAGTTTTAAAAATAACTGTTTAAACATATTTTAAACACTTGTAACAAATGCTTGCTGGGCCACATAAGCACCTCTGAGGAAGTGTCACAATTTGCAAGCTGCTGCTGGAGGGAAATGCATGCATCCAGCCACTCACCCGTCCCAATACGTAATGAGATGCTGTTCTCCCGTCCCCGAGTGCATTTATGCCAGTCCACGCTCTTGGCAAAGAAGCGGGCATCAGGCTCCATTGATTTTAGACACACAGAGAGTCGCTTATCCATATGCTCAGGGTGTTTGACGTTGTGTTCCTGCCCAGTCACATATTAGTCACTTTCCGTTAGTGACTATGAATATAAAGGAGGCATTTTCTGAAATATGGATCTCATTTCAACAATTAGGGATAGAGAAACCAATAACCATTTTTTCTTCATTTAGCATGTATCCAAACAAAATAGCTTCAGTCTGGGGCCTCTATACATGCGAATGAAGTATTCCGCTCCTTAAACCAGCTCCCGAGGTCCCAGTTCTAAACTGAGGGAAGCAGATAAAAATAAGGTGGGAACCTTGTCTCTCTTCCTCTTCTTCCTTGCTTTTACTGAGGGTCACTGTACCCAATTTAGAGAGTCGTAGAATTTTAGAGTCAGAAGGAAACTGAGAAATCACACAGATTGATGTCTTGCCTCTACAAAACTTCCTCAAATAGCATTTCTTATGGCCTCTGATTGAACATTACAGCGCCAGTTGCTTACTAACCCATCAGTCCACCCTTGGAAGGCAGGAATTTACAGCAAATGCTCCCTTACATTGCATAAGCCGCAATATGGTCAGTCACTCGTTGAGGACATTCAGGTAGTTTCCAAGTGTTTTTCACAACAATGTTGCAGCAAGCATCTTTGTAAGTAGATCCATAATTCTGGGTTTATTTCATTAGTATAGACTCCCACAAGTGGAACTGCTGAGTCAAAATATATGTGCACATTTTTTTTTTAAAAAGATTTATTTACTTGAAAGAGAAAGAGAGAGCGAGCTCAGGTGGGGGGAGGAGCTGAAGGAGAGAATCTCAAGCAGACTCCATGCTAAGTGCAGAGTCCAAGGTGGGACTCGATCCCACTGGGTTTATTTCATTAGTATAGACTCCCACAAGTGGAACTGCTGAGTCAAAATATATGTGCACATTTTTTTTTTAAAAAGATTTATTTACTTGAAAGAGAAAGAGAGAGCGAGCTCAGGTGGGGGGAGGAGCTGAAGGAGAGAATCTCAAGCAGACTCCATGCTAAGTGCAGAGTCCAAGGTGGGACTCGATCCCACTCCCCCGAGATCCCGACCTGAGTGGAAACCAAGAGTTGGTCGCTCAACTGACTGTGCCACCCAGGTGCCCCTGCACTTTCTTTATTTTATTTTATTTTATTTTATTTTTTTTATTTTTTTATTTTTTTAANGAGCCTGATGTGGGGCTCGATCCCATAACGCCGGGATCACGCCCTGAGCCGAAGGCAGACGCTCAACTGCTGTGCCACCCAGGCGCCCCATATTTTAGTAAATAATGCTGGATTACTTTTCAAAAAGTTGTGGTAATCCATATTCCACCAACAATGCATGACAATCCCTATTTTCCATCTGGATTGCGTGAAGCTTTTATTTTTTTTTTTAATTTTTTTTAAAGTAAATTTTTTTTTAAAAAATTTTTTTTATTTATTCGACAAAGATAGAGACAGCCAGCAAGAGAGGGAACACAAACAGGGTGAGTGGGAGAGGAAGAAGCAGGCCCATAGCAGAGGAGCCTGACGTGGGGCTCGATCCCATAATGCTGGGATCACACCCTGAGCCGAAGGCAGATGCTTAACCGCTGTGCCACCCAGGCGCCCCTGCGTTGAAGCTTTTAAATTGCTGTCTACCTACTAACTGAAAAAATGATATCTCATCGTTGTTTGATTTTGCATGCCATGATCACTGCTGAGGCCAAACATCTTTTCAAATGTTAATTGGTTGTCTGTGTTTGGTCGTGTGTGATTTTTGTTGTTATTGTTAAATTGTTTGCCTGCTTGTCTGTGGATGGTTTATATTAGCAATTTGAAAGAGCTCTTAGTTGATTAAGGGTTGACCTTTCTACTGTTAGTCATGACCCTTAGTTTCTAACTTCTAACTATACTGCCTTATCTTCTCTGAACAAATTCATTTCTCAGATTCTCTTAAGATGTACTGCTTGCCTGGAAATGAATATCGCATCTTACAAGTGATCTGCAGAGCACAGGGCCTGGCTCCTCAAAACGTGGCCCAGTGATTGACAGAACCAGCAGGGCCTGGGGCTGGTTAGACCGCAGATTCTCAAGCCCTACCTCAGTCCCGCTAAATCAGAACCTTTGGTTTTATGAGATACCCAGGTAATCTGCATGTACATTAAAATTTGAGAAACACTGAAAAAGAGACGAAGGGACTTTAACTCTCGATTCTGGCTCTGATATTTATACTAAGACTACCATAGCTTTTTAGGTCACACTGAGACCTTTATCCTACCTTTGAATAAACTGTCATTAAACTATTTCCCATCTATGTGTTTATTAGTGAACATTTTGTACCTAAATAAAATATTTTATCCTTATTCCCAGTAAATTTCATTACATTCATTTCAACCCATAATTTTGATTTATCATACGCTCTTTGAATACTGAATCGGCATTTTAATGGAGAAGCTCTCGTTACTCAGTTTTGGGGGAAACTAATCTAAAACTTTGACTGAAGAGGTGTGGTAAGACCCCAGATAAGTCCCTCTCTAGTCATGTTCTTTTGTCTCATGGAAATATTAAATCCAGTTAAGATGAATTTTAAGACAAACCTTAAGGGGAAAGAGAAGGAAGACATTTAGCTGAAGATAATGATACATGTGGTGGTACTTGAGTGACTTTGTTCCTTTTTTCAAAACAATCACCTGTTGACTCCTTCTCCTTACCAGCTGCTTCTCTGACAGAGGCATCAAGTCCCAGAAGAAACTTGCGAGTTGTGCTGTTGCCTCAAAGCAGCAATGCCTGGGAACTATGACTCTGGCCCCTAAAATGAATAAGTGTCTAAACGTACAAAGTAGACATTTAAGAACCAAAGACAATTCCTCTTTGAAAGGTATACTTGACTTCCAGTCTTGACAAAATGGTGTAGATCCGTTTCTCTTTGCTTATCCCCACAAGGTACACTCTAAGCCCTGGAAATAACTCAAGAGACAGCCAAAGGATATTCTGAAAGGTGATAAGAAGAAGGCATGCTGGCTGGGGAGAAACAGCACAGTGGCAGGGTGTCTTGCAGGCTCTACCCGACAGAAGAAAACGACCAAGACTTGTTATTTCCTGGACACCAGCTTAGTAATAGAAGGCAGCCCAGGTTAGCTCATTTACCCCTCTAGACTAAAGGAAAGTCCCTGTGAAAACAACCTTCTGAAACCAGCCCAATATCATTAGCAGACAGAATAGAGCTAGAGACAACTGCTAACAATATTTACCCACCAGGCTGGACACCATCTACCCCTCCCGCCCCCGCCCAAATACCAAGGTTAGTGGGAGGCACTGGCAAGAGGGACTCCACCATAATGAGTGGTCCAACCAGAAATCCTCTTTGACCCTGCCCAGAGACTCCATATCAACTGGGGGTTACCTGTAGGGAGATCCTGCCACAAGTGCCTGGCTATGAAAGAAGTTCTCCACCTTCACATGTCTGAAACTCCTCTTCCCCTCTGGAAGGCAGTGGGACAGTTACCGATATTAGGAATGAAACAGAGGCTATCCCTACAAATCCTACAATTATTAAAAAGATAATGGAATACTGTGAACAACAGTATGATCATAAATTTGACAACTTAGGAGAAATTAATCTCTTGACAAACCACAAACTATCAAAATTCAACCGAGATGAAACAGATAATCCAAATAGCCCTACAATAATTAAAGAAATTGAATTCATAAAGTGAAAGTTTATGAAAAAGAAATCTCTAGGCTCAGATGGTCTTACTGGAGAATTCTACTGAACATGTAAAGAAGAATTAAGACCAATTTTATACAACTTTTTTCTGAAATAGAAGAAGGAACACTTTCCAACTCATTTTATCAGGCTAGTATTACCCTAATACCAAAACCAGACAAAGACAGTACAAAGAAACCACAGACCGATGGCTTTAGACAAAACAACAAAAAACAAAAACAAAACTCCCCCCAAAAATCCTAGCAAATCAAATCTAAAAATTATTTAAAAGAATTATATACCATGACCAAGTGGTTTTATCCTGCGTATGCAAGGCTTGTTCCTTATTCTGAAATCAATCAAAGTAATCCATCATATGAACAAGGTTGATAAAAATCAAGAAAAACCATATAGTCTTATCATTCAACACAGAAAAAGCATTTGACAAAATCCAACACCCACTCGTGACAAAAACTTTCACTAAGTTAAGGAACTACCTTGCCTTGATTAGTAGCATCTGTAAAAGTCTTACATCATAGCTAATGTTGAAGGACTGAAAGGTTTTTCCTCAAGCTCTGGAACAGGGCAGGATACTCTTGCCACTCTTATCCAACATGGTATTGGAACTTCTAGCCACTTGCTAGAAGTTGAGAAAAAGAAATAAAAACATATAAATTAGGAATAAATAAAACTGTTTTTGCTTACAGATGACATGATTGCCTATGTCAAAAATCCCAAGAAATCCACCAAAGAACCATCCTAGAACTAATAAGTGAGTTCAATAAGGTCACAGCCTACGTGATCAACACACAAAAATCAATCTCATTTTTATATACTCACAATAGTACATGAAACTGAAATTAAAAATACAATACCATTATAATTACTGCAAAAAATAAAATACTTAAGTGTACACAAAACAAAATACGTACAGGATCTATATGCTTAAAATTACAAAATACTGTGAAAGAAATTTTTAAAAAGACCTAAATAAATGGAGAGCTATACCGTGATTTTAGACTTTTAGAAGACTCAACAGAGTAAAGATTCCAATTCTCCCTAAAAGGATCTGTAGGTTTAATGCAATTTCTGTAAAAATCCCAGCAACGTTGGTTGTCTATCTATATCTATCTGTCTGTCTATTATCTATCTATCTATCTATCTATCTATCTATCTATCTATCTATCTGACAAGTTTATTCTACCATTTATTTGGAAAGGTACAGGCAGAAAGATAGACACATATATCAATAGAACATAATAGAGAACCCAGAAATAGACCCACACAAACATGCTGACCTAGTTTTTGACAAATGTGCAAAAACAACTTAATGGAGGAAGTACAGCCTTTTTAACAAATGATGCTGGAACAATTGGACATCCACAGGCAAAAGGACAAATCTTGACCTAAACTTCACACCTTATACAAAAATTAACCCCAGATGGATTATGGATATAAATCTAAAATGTAAAATTATGAAAGTTTTAGGAAAAAAGAACAGGAGAAAATTTTGGGAATCTAGGACTAGGCAGAGTTCCTAGACTTGACGCAGGAATTCACAGCAGGAAAAATTGATACATTGGACCTCATCCAAATGAAAACTATTGCTGTGTGGAAGCCCTTGTTAAAAAGATGAAACGATAAGCTACATAATGGGAGAAAATTTTTGCAAACCACATATTCAATAAATGACTTGATAAAGTCAATAAATTCTAGTACCTAGAAAGTATAAAGAAGTGTCAAAGCCCAACAGGACAAAACCAATCAATCCAATTAGAAAATGGGCAAGTATATGACGATTTGGGTAATAAATTGTATATATTTACAATGGACTACTATTCAGGAATAAAAATAAAACGCTAAAGCACAAATAATGGAAAAACCTCAAGAGCATCATGTTGATCAAAAGAGGCCAGAAACAAAGAATATATACTGTATGGTTTCATCTATATGGGGTGCTAGGATAGGCGAAGTGAATCTATCATGACACAAGTCAGAAGAGTGGTTGTTTGAGGGCATGGTGGGTTCTCTGGGAAGGGGCAAGAGGGAAATTTCTAAGTTGGTATTAATAGTTTCTATCTTGTTTGCAGTGTGGGTAAATGGGAATGTGCCTTTGTCGACGTCCATTAGACTGTACGTTTATGAACTGTGCTCGTTATTTTATGTAAATCACACCTCATTAAGAAAGCATAAGAGGGGCGCCTGGGTGGCACAGCGTTTAAGCGTCTGCCTTCGGCTCAGGGCGTGATCCCGGCGTTATGGGATCGAGCCCCTCCAGGCTCCTCCGCTATGAGCCTGCTTCTTCCTCTCCCACTCCCCCTGCTGTGTTCCCTCTCTCGCTGGCTGTCTCTATCTCTGTCGAATAAATAAATAAAATCTTTAAAAAAAAAAAAAGAAAGCATAAGAAGACAAAACAAAAAACCAGAAAGAATCAAATTTCAAGGTAACTGAAGATGACTTCAAGTTCAAATTTTTGTCCTTCTGGGGACTCCCGTAAAGGTATAGCAGAAAACCATCTGGCTCATACTTTTTGAGTCATCACATCCAGTGCACAGCCCAAGGACATAAACCAGAATAAGTTTAAAAAAAAAAAAAAGCACCCTATGGGATAGAGTCAGCAACCACAGCAGTTACCCACATCATGGCTTGTTCAGCCCTGTCCTTTGATATCACAGCTTTTGTCCTTCTTCCCAATTAGTCATCAAGAAACCTGTTCCTGTCACCATTCAACTCTCTGCCTTGTTTATTTCTATTTTGTCCTGAACACTCTTATTAATCATTTAATCTTTCTTCCTGTTGTCTCACCAAGTCCCAGCAAGCTGTGCATGGTGCTGCGAGCCGTGGCCCCAAAGTTTGCAGACACTTGGTAGACAGGAACAGAACTCGCCTCAGCTCTGACAGGTTCTCCATGTCCTTCTGGCTGGTACATGCTGAGGAAAGAGCAGATCTGTCCAAGGAGCAGAGATCAGTAGCAGGTAAACTTTATTGTCAGCCAAGGTACCCATGCAAGTCTTGTTTGATGTCAAATGTAGTTGAGGGTCTAGGGGAAGAGAAGACCAGGAGATCTCAAGCCCAACACAAAAGTATTATTGAATGGTTTCCTTTAAAAACCCTCTCCATAGTCGTACCTTTGAAGGATACTAAACTACCTGACCTATAGTTTTTCTACAAAGTGCAGTGTTGAAAAAAAATATGGCACAAGTTGTGTAATCAGAAAGAACCAGGTTCAAATATTGTGTGCTNGAAGAGAAGACCAGGAGATCTCAAGCCCAACACAAAAGTATTATTGAATGGTTTCCTTTAAAAACCCTCTCCGTAGTCATACCTTTGAAGGATACTAAACTACCTGACCTATAGTTTTTCTACAAAGTATAGTGTTGAAAAAAAATGGCATAAGTTGTGTAATCAGAAAGAACCAGGTTCAAATATTATGTGCANTGGCACAGGACATTCAATGGTGAACAAAACATAAGGTCTTTTTACAAGGATCTTAAGGATTTCACAGTCTTATGAGGAAGACAGACAAGTTCATAAACTTGAGGTTCCCAACTACAGTGCTGTTCAACATTCACAGGTGAGTGACTGATTTTAGATCAAGCTATAAATTAATCTTTGTTATATNAGGAAAAGTTCCTGCCCTCTTGTAATTTACACTCCATTTGGACAGGCAGGCAATAAGCAAGTAAGTGAACAAGCAGATAACATAATGCCCGGGAGGAACAAGGGCTATGAAGGAAAGTAAATGAGGGTAGGGGTACAGAAGGTGGTACAATGCACTATCTGTTACCAACATCTCCCTCTGTGGAGGTTTCAGTATAATAGAGACCTGACCGATGTAAGGGAACAATCTACTGGAAATCTGTTACTCCTTCTCCCCTTGCTCCCTAGAATGGTTATTGATAGCAGAAAACTTCCCAAGCATGCAGAGNTAGCTTCAAACAGCTGAGTCAGAATTTGCACACAGTACCGTCTGGCTTCCGAGCCTGAATACTTCCCACTCTAACGAGCTGCGTTTTCTTGGTTGCCACACACGGCCCGTTTTTGTGGCGGAAACAGATTTGAGCAAGAAGGTCTCTCCTTGTGCTATTTCTTTCAGCAGCTGCGGTGTCAGGAATATTTTCTGAATGTCTCTTTCTATAAGACAAAGTTTGTTTCTGTTGGTTTGGCACCTCAAAGTCCTCGGGGAGTTTCTTCCACTCATTATCCTAAAGTGCGTAACGATGACAGCTGGGGAGGTGACAGCCAGAGGTTTGCGTCCCCGCACGGCGGTGTCCGGAGGAGACTGGGTCTGCCCTGAGTGGAGCTGCTGCTTTGTCACGAAGCACTCCGCTATTTTTGGCTGACACCGCATCAAAGGCTGTGCTGATTTCCTGTGCTGATTTCTCCCACATGTATTATTCCCTTTCCATACAACTTCCACTGTCCCTTCTGCTTGGTTTTGGTTAACCATATTCTACAGAGGTAGAGATTTAGTTGTTACACATGTTGATAGAGATCCATTTTAGTTGTCTTCTCCAGTCCTTGAAAATACTCCCTTGTGGGACAAAGTAAAGAGCCCCATGAAATCAAAAGAAATACGCACAGAAAGAAGTGTGAAGAAGGAAGCCCCTCACCTCATTGTCAATGAAGGCAAAATATAATGTCAGGATACGTCCTGCCCCTCTTAGGATTAAAGGGATAAATCTNTAGCTTCAAACAGCTGAGTCAGAATTTGCACACAGTACCGTCTGGCTTCCGAGCCTGAATACTTCCCACTCTGACGAGCTGCGTTTTCTTGGTTGCCACACACGGCCCGTTTTTTGTGGCGGAAACAGATTTGAGCAAGAAGGTCTCTCCTTGTGCTATTTCTTTCAGCAGCTGCGGTGTCAGGAATATTTTCTGAATGTCTCTTTCTATAAGACAAAGTTTGTTTCTGTTGGTTTGGCACCTCAAAGCCCTCGGGGAGTTTCTTCCACTCATTATCCTAAAGTGCGTAACGATGACAGCTGGGGAGGTGACAGCCAGAGGTTTGCGTCCCCGCACGGCGGTGTCCGGAGGAGACTGGGTCTGCCCTGAGTGGAGCTGCTGCTTTGTCACGAAGCACTCCGCTATTTTTGGCTGACACCGCATCAAAGGCTGTGCTGATTTCCTGTGCTGATTTCTCCCACATGTATTATTCCCTTTCCATACAACTTCCACTGTCCCTTCTGCTTGGTTTTGGTTAACCATATTCTACAGAGGTAGAGATTTAGTTGTTACACATGTTGATAGAGATCCATTTTAGTTGTCTTCTCCAGTCCTTGAAAATACTCCCTTGTGGGACAAAGAAAAGAGCCCCATGAAATCAAAAGAAATACGCACAGAAAGAAGCGTGAAGAAGGAAGCCCCTCACCTCATCGTCAATGAAGGCAAAATATAATGTCAGGATACGTCCTGCCCCTCTTAGGATTAAAGGGATAAATCCACCACCTTGGCCTTCCGCCTCTTTCTAGCAAACGGATAGTGACAGCACATTGGCCAAAGATGTGTGGTGGCGCAAGAGGCTTAGCTTTTCGAGGGCTAAGCCATCCTGACTCTCTGGTGTGCGTTCGGCCTCGGCTCAGAGGCGGAACCTGCTTGTCCCTCTCCACTGAAACACGACAACGGCTCTCCGCTACCCAGGAAGGAGGCTTCCAAACAAAGCTCAGGCTGAAAGTGGCCTTTCTTCAAAGAAATTTTAACCCGAACTCTGAGAAATCTATATGCATAGAGTGGATGAATGCAAAGCTGCTCTGGTTAAATGAGGAAAAAGAATGTCACCCACCACCCCTGTGTCCCCTCCCCTCCAGGGGACTCCAAAGCACTGCCAAAGCAGGATTCAACAAAAATACCCAAATCATTAGGTGATTTGGTCTAAGACCTTCTAGAACATCTGCATCGTCTGGTTCCTAACAACGTGTCTGCATTGTCCCCGTTCTACATTCCCCACGCTGCAAAGTCTGAACGTCCTACATGAAGACGCCTATAGGTCATTAGCTCTCTGGTGGCCTGATGGACATAGACGCTTTTTGAATTAGTGCATTATGGCATGACGGACCATAGATGAACTAAAGGAGCGTGTACGTGAAAAGAAAGACACGGTGTGAAGCCTGCTCTCAAAGGGCAAACAATTTAGTCAATAGAAAAAATATAAACATGGGTGCCTGGCTGGCTCAGTGGGTTAAGTGTCTGCTGTCAGTTCAGGTCATGATCCCAGGGTCCTGGGATCGAGTCCCCCATTGGGCTCCCTGCTCAGCGGGGAGTCTACTTCTCCCTCTCCCTTTGCCACTCCCCCCCCATACTCTCTCTCTTCAAAAAAAAAGAAAGAAAAAAAAATACAAACACATTAAGAAAATGGTTAGTAGTCAACTGGGTGGAAGGCCCTATTTTCAAAAGCAGAGCCAGTCAGAGGATCCCCTTTCGGAGGAAGTGGCCCTTACAGCTTCTCAAAGGTTGTGTTAGGACTGGGTAGGAAGGGGGAAGGCTGTGGAGTTGAGAACCGGTAATGCCATTTTGTGGTCAGGGTTACAGGGTCTGGCAGGAAGGGAGGGCTGGCACTGGGAGGAACAAGAAATCAGTGTGGACAGAAATGTTGGGGCAAAACTGTAGAGGGCATTACAATCCAGGGAGCAGAATTCAGTGCGATTTGATTTGCAGTGGGAAACCATCATCTCTAAGAACGAGGGGAGTGACACGATAGAAGTGGTAAGCGAAGATCTCGAGGAGAGGCATACCATGATTCAAGTCATAGGCTAAGAAAATGAATTTAGCAGTGCTCCACTGGTGAGAGTAGCCAGGAGGCTGCTTTAATAATGAATGAGCTCTCCTCTTTCCTGCTGATAAAGGATGTATATGCCTACACTCAACTTCAGAAACTCCCACATAATTTGCAGCAAATGCCGACACCAGCTCTCTTGGCCCTTCTTGTGCAGATGAAAGCAACCCAATGTGGGGCTTAAAACAAGTTCATATGTTTGCAAACAAGTGCATGTGGAAAAAAATACATAAATAAAGCATTCCCACTGTTTTACCAACTCAATGACAGTGTCTTGATTCACTCTATTTTTAAATTCCACTTGAACACTCAAAGTTACGGCAGTTTTACATTTTATCAACCTTAATTTTTAAACCTTGCAAATACAAATATGTGGTTTCTGCACCAGTTTGGGGGCAATCGTAGAGGCCATGTGGCATCTGTATACTTTTAAGTCGCTAACCTTTTGCACCCCTCCTTCAGCTTTAAAATTTAAATGACTTGAGGGTTTTCTTTGTAACTGCCCATAGTGCCTAGCTCAGGGCTCTGAATATAGGGACTAGTGTGAGAATATGAGGGTCATGAAGCTCTCAGGCCATATTTCCAGAAGGTCTCCTCTGTCTTTGCAGAGATTGCTAGCTTTCTCACTTACTTGCCCGTGGATTCTCCTGTGTGAAGAAGGGGCAGAAGCTGGGAGCTAGGCTTGTGGAGAATAGAGCAGAACGTATTGAGTTGTTGAATCACTCTTCTGTACCTGAAACAAGCGTAACGTTGTGTATCAACTATACTTCAATTAAAAAAAAAAAAAGTAAAGAGAAAGAACAAGTACAGGGAAAAAAAAAAAAAAAGAAGGGGCTTCTGGTTGTTTTCTCCAATTTCGTGTCACCGGTGACGGATTAGCATCCCCCATCACGTCTTCTCATTAATTTTTTCTCTTCCTGTGTTGTTTTGGGGCTCATCTGCTGCATTGCCATGTTAATTTGAAAGAGAAGGGATTGCATTAAAGGAACAATGGAATCAACAAGTCTAATATACGTATCAGACAAATTCCTAAAGTGCTTTTCTCTGAGGCAGACTTTGCACACAGAAATTCACATTCATTAGGCTAAAGGCAGAGCGTGTCAAACCAGTTGCAGGTTTAATAGAGAGGTCAGACCCTTTTCTCTCTGTCATTCCTACTGAAGACATCATTAGAGCTACAGTAAAATAAGAGAATGTCACAGAATGTCAGCCTAGTCATAGTGCAACTGTTCTTTTTTCATTAGTGACTCAGCTGGTTGCTATGGCAACCCCACTCTAGATTCAAGGATACTAGGGCTGATGCTCTCTGCCTCTATTTTCAGTTAGGATAAATTGTGCTCCCACCTCATGGGCTCCTGCCATGATATTTATATTTGGGTCATGATAATAAAGCCAGTTGGAAATACGTCTGTTGAAATTCGAGCCAGGCGGAGAGGCTTCTCACTAAAAGGGAGAGTGAATATAGGATTTCTAGGTTTGATTTGAGCACCAATTATCCTGTAGGTGGGTAGGTATTTCCTTCTGCCCTGTCTGTCTCATGGGGAGATTGCAGACCTCTCATGTACTTGTTCTGCAGATTCTCTAGGCTGGCTCCAGAAAAATCAGGCAGTCTATTTTCAATGTCCCTTTCTGACTCACCCAGGGGTTCATCTATTTAAACGCTTTTTTCCGAGTGGGCTCAGTACCACTTCATTTACTCACTCATTCATTGATTAATTGCAGAGTGATTATAATGGACCAAGCCTTGTGTTAACCAGTACNAATGTCCCTTTCTGACTCACCCAGGGGTTCATCTATTTAAACGCTTTTTTCCGAGTGGGCTCAGTACCACTTACTTCATTTACTCACTCATTCATTGATTAATTGCAGAGTTATTATAATGGACCAAGCCTTGTGTTAACCAGTATGTTTAGTTGCTGTTTTTACTCTAGCTATCTGCATAGGGGTCAGAGAGGGAAACAAGTTTTATAAATAAATGCGTAGAAACCCATGTGATGCATGTTTTAGTTGAGGTATGGGCATGTTTTGAAAGTTCAGAGGAAAGAGAGAGTAACTCTGCCTGGGTGAGTTGGTCGATGCTTAACAGAAAAGGTGATGTTTAAGTTGGAGTCTTAATGAATGTGTTCTCCAGTTGAATGCCTTAGTAATTCAGAGCTGAGGTTAGCCTGAAGGATTTTTGTTACATGTAACAAAGCAGCAAAGTGTTATTTTGTTGAAAGTCTGCTTGCTCTTTAAAAAAAAAAAAAAGGGTCTGCTTGCTCTTTAAATGTATCTTCATACTCTTGAACACAAAATATTTTCTGGCAACCAGGGTGGGATTCTGTTTAAAATAGAAAAAAATCTGGAAAACAAAGCAAGCTTCAGAAAACAGTCTTTGGAATCAGAGCAGATCCAAGTGAAAAAGTCTGTTTGAAGATCTTGCTGTCAGCTAACCTTTTCCCTGCAAGTGACATGTTGTGAGAGGCATCCGTTACATCTCCCGAGCAAACAAACAAAAAGATGCTGAACAGAAGTGTGCTATGCTCCTTATAGTGGTGAGGCATAAAAGGATACCGCGGTGGACATATTTCCTATAAAATAAGCTATTTGGTGGCCCTGTGGGATTAATACAAGCATATCTTTCTCTTGCATATTAATCATTGCTCAGAAGAAAAGGCGAGAGCCTAATAAAGTCATTATGTAGAAGACAGCATTCTTTATGAAATATATCATGAAACAGAGCCTCCCCGTGGAACCAAATTGTTACGTATAATGGTCTGGGAAAGTCCTTTCCTACTAAGCCTGCATCACTACAGAGCTCAGAAATTCAAGCAGCGCCTGCTACACTGAATATTCTCCACAGCCCGCTGACAGCAAAGAGTGCTGCCAACATGATCAATAAAACACAAGAAACATACATCGCCAGATCTTCAGATCAGATCGTAACACAGGTCTGTCTGTGTAGGCTCAAGAGGGTTCACCAAGGTCCTCTGCCCAGACCCTTGAACAGAGAGGGCAGGGTTGGTACAGGGAGGAGGCTCCTTGCTAAACTGTACTCCTTAAAATGCAATTAACGATAGATCCAGTCACTGCGGCAGTGAGCATCACTAGTATACCGCAGTCTCTAAAAAAAATATACAGGTCCCCTGGCTGGCTCAGACAGTAGAGCGTGTGACTCTTGATCTGAGGGTTGTGAGTTCAAGCCCCATGTTGGGCACAGGGCTAACTTAAAAAAAAATGTATTTACCTATTTGTGTAGGTAGTACATTTAATATATTACAAAATTCGAAAGTATCTAAATGTAACACAGTAACAAGTATACCTCACTCCCCTTTCCAACATTCAATAGTTCACTTTCTTGGAGAAACCCAGCACTACCAGTTTCTTGTGTCTCCTTCCAGGAAACTCCACGTTTACACAAACATAGAAACATCTGTGGAAATAGTATACGACTATGCACACTTTCCGCACCTTAATTTTTTTCACCTGAAGATCATTCTTGTACATCATCCCATATCCCAGATGAGTTAACTCTTTTTTTTTTTTTAAGAAGTCAAATAGGACTCCATTGAATGGAGCTAACATAAGCGTTTAACTANCTTTCCGCACCTTAATTTTTTTCACCTGAAGATCATTCTTGTACATCATCCCATATCCCAGATGAGTTAACTTTTTTTTTAAGAAGTCAAATAGGACTCCATTGAATGGAGCTAACATAAGCGTTTAACTGATTCTATTTAATGGACATTGTCTTAGTCCATCATAGACTAGGCAGCTTATGAGCAACAAAAATGTATTTCTCATATTTCTGGGAGCTGAAAGTCCAAAGTCAGGATGGTTAACCAAAGGGGAGAATCATAGCCTCTCACTCAATTTCTGACCCAAGTTAATTCATAAACCCCGAAGTCCTTCATTGGAGGGGAATCTGGATCTCATCTTATTGATGTTTGGAAATACAAATAAATCTTTCTCCAAAACTTTCCCAAAGAACCTAAAATTGTTGTACATTGGATAAAAGGAAATACCCTGACTTGGGGAGAATACTAGATATTGGCTCTGATTTGGCTAATTTCTGGGGTCCCAAAATGCCACTTTGACCATCAGTTAAAGTGGGACTATGGTTGCAGGTAATAGATGGAATCTTAACTCAAGTTGTTTAACTCTGTACCATGTTAGTCCAAGGACTCCCCTTGTATTTATTTACTCAGTTCCTGAATGTATCATGGGAACAGACATACAGGGCAACTAGTCAACTCCCCACGTTGAATCTCAGACCCTGGAATTTCCTTCCACCTCTCACCAAGATAGTGAACCCAAAACTATATGGCATCCACAGGGAAGCTGCTAACATTAAGACCATCAGAGACTTAGAAGAAGTAGGGTGGTAAGCCTATCATAACCCCATTTGACTCACGCATTTGCCTGTTAAGTCAGATGGATCTTGGGGAATGACTATAGACCACTGTAAACCAAATCAGAGAGTGACTCCAATTGTAATTGCTGTCCAGGGTGTAATATCTTCACTAAATAAAATCAGTATGGTCTGTGGCACTTGATTTCCAGCTTCAACCTGGGAAATCCCCTTTTCTCCAGCTTGCAAGGAACTCATGAAACAGTTTGGTTTTATCTGGTATGGCATAGCTCACTTTCATAGCCTTGCCTTAGAGCTATTTCAGTTCTCCTGCTCCTTGCTATGTAATGCAGTCCATAGAGATCGTGATTCAATCGACATTTCACAAAACACACTAGTATACTACATTGGCGACACTATGTTAATTGGATCTGATAAGCAGGTAATAGCAAGCATTTCAGATGACTTAGGAAAACACATGAAAATTAGAGAATGGGAGATAAACCCCACAACAATTCAGGAACTCACTACTTCATTGAAATTTCTGAGTCCCGTGATCTTGGGAGTGTTCGGATAGTTATTCCAAGATGAAATACAAGTTGTTGCACCTGATATCCCTGCCACTAAAGAGAAGTATGATGCTTTATGTTCTTTCTTGGATTTTGGAGGCAATATATGCTGCTTTGACCAATCTAGAAACACATAGAAGGCTTCCAATTTCAAGAAGGGATCAGAATAAGAGAAGGCAATCTGCTCTCCCACTTAAGGCATATGATCTATCAGATCCACTAGCAAATGGAGATGCCATATGGACCATCGAGCAAGCCCTAGAAATAGAGAATCACAATGAAGGCTGTTAAGATTGTAGAACAAGTTTTTTTCAGATAACTATTTTCTTTTTGAGAAACAATTTCTGGCTTTCTTCTAAGCTTTGCTAGAGAGATTAAATCCCTCCCTACCATCCGACATCACGAGATGATGTGTCCTGAGCTTTACACCATGAACTGGGTGTTTCTGATTCACCCAGCCATAAGGTTGAATGTGTAGAAAAGCAATATATCATCAAATGGAGATGGAATATAGGAGACCAAGCTTGGTAAGATCCAAGTAAGCTGAATAGGTGGCTCAGAAACATTTAACAATGGCTACCGTTGCATAGTTTCCTCCCTCTCAATTCATGACTTCAGTCACCTGGGGTGTTCCTAATGACCAACTATCTGAGGAAGAAAAAAAATCCAGGTTTACAGATGGGTCTGCCCATTATGTCGACATGACCCCAAATGGACAGCTGCAGTACCACAGTTACTCTCAGGAATAGCCTTATAGGACAGTGGTGAAGGGAAATCAGTAACAGTGGGCAGACCTATAAGCAGTAAATTTAATTGTACACTTTGCCAGTGGGAAGAGATGGCCAGAGAAATTGATGTATCCATCGGCAGTGGTTAACTTTTTGGCTGATGGTCAGCAGCTTGGAAGGAACAAGATTGGCAGACTGGTGACAAAGAAGTCTGGGGAAGAGATATGTAGCTGAACTAAAAATAGTGAATGGCCCAAAGCAGTGAAGATACAATGTCCCAAGTAAATGGTCATCAGAGGAGGCCCTTAGTAATCAGGTGAAGAAAATAACACACTCTGCATGCCAGTCAGCCTCTTTCCCCAGCCATGTCCTGGGCTTCCTTTCTCAGTAGGCCTCTGAGGTAAGTGGCATAGTGGCATGGATAGAGGCTATGCACGACTTAGCAATATGGATTCCCTCTTCCTAAGGCCGTGCTGGCTAACACTACTGATGACTTGTGATATACAGTTGGCAAGTAACCGTGTGAAAAGATGTTCAACATTTGTCCCTAGGAAACTGCAAATTAGAACAGCTATTAGATACCACTACACACCTATTAGAATGGCTAGAATTCCAAAACTGACAATATCAAATTGTGAGGATGATACATAGCAACAAGAACTCTCATTCATTGCTGGTGGGAATGCAAACTGCAGGCCACATTGGAAGATAGTTTGACAGTTTAATGCAAAACTAAAGAGTCTTGACTTAACATGTTATCTATCAATTACACTCCTCTGTATTTTCCCAGTTGATTTTAAAGCATGTCCACATATGAATGTTTAGAGCAACTGTATTCATAAATGCTCAGAACTGGAAGCAACCAAGATGTCCTTCAATGGATAAATGAGTAAACTTTGGTATATCCATATGATGGAATATTACTCTATAATATAATTGAAAAATGACCAACCAAGCCACAGACACGGAAGAACCATAAATCACATTGTCAAGTGAAAGAAACCAGTCTGAAATAGCCATATACTCTATGATTCCAATTCTGTGACATTCTGGAAAGACAAAACTACATAGGCAATAAAAAAAAAAAATCAGTGGTTGCCAGGGGTTTGGAGGAGGACAGAAGATTGAATAGGTGAAATGCAGGGATTTTAGGGCAGTGAAACTGTTCTTTATGATGCTATATTGGTGGATATGTGGCAGTATGTGTTTGTTAAATCTTATAGAATTTTCCAATATAAAGAGCAAACCTCAATTTATAAAGGAAAAAATCATTTAGGAGGCCAGAGGATCCTAAGATAGAATGCAGACTGTGACAAGAGAATCTAGATATATTACAAATGTATGAAACAAGCTCAAATGAAGGGTTGAAGGAAAAGCTGCTGACCTAAGTAACATTGGAAATGAATGGTGTTTTAAAGACCAAAGGCAAAAAGAACTGTACATAACTCATAACTGACTTGAGTCAAAATTTTCTCCATGGGGGTATGGATTAACAATTCTGTTACTGCTATACATGTGTACCGGAATTAAAGATTAAGTAAATGAATGGCAGATGGTGGGATCCAGGCTTTTCCCTGTTGGACTAGAAATATAAAGATCAGCAAGAGGAATAGGCTAGAATAATCCATTTGGTTAGGGAGACATCAGTAAGAATTCATGTTTAGTTTAATACAGACACAGATGATTACATATAAAATATTTACAGATGTGTGTATAGACACACATGTTGGTATACACACATAATTTCTTTGTTCTGTCAGCTGAGAGGATCTAAATGAAATGACCCCCCCCCCAACATAAGTACGCCTGGGACCCAGATCTTGGTTTCCAATGCCATTCTCCAATAAGAGGAAATAGGGCTTCTTGCAGAAAAGGCTGTTCCTAGGACTGGGGCAAGAAGCATAGAAGATGAGCTTAGAGCAGCTTGGCAGCTTCTAGTGCCAGAAATAAGGAAGTGCTCAAAATCAAATAACCACATTGATATATGGTAAAGGGGCACACGAGCCAAGTGAAAGAGCTCCCAATAGCCAAAGATGGTACAATTCAAGCTACACGATAAGTAAAGTAGTATTGAATTATAACCCAAAATATAAAATAGGTATTACTGAGCCCATACTGTCACAAATAGATGATTAAATAAATAAATGAGGGAGAAGAGACTAATCTCTCACATAGAAAAATTTCAGATAAATTATGTAAATAATGCGTTCTTAAATAGATGGAGCAGTGGAACTTTTGCTCTTGATTTCTGTTCTCTGCATTGTGACTTCCTCTCCAAGAGTACAGCATGGAAAGGGGACAAAAAGAGTGATCTTACACTGAAGAAACCTGACAAATGTTACATCAGCCAAGTGATCAAGGACAGTATCATCAGTGATAAATAATACTGACAACATACAACCTTGGTATAATGTGGTGAAAAAAATGTCACTTTACCTTTGTGCTCTTTTCCCCCAAAATGTATAACCCCAGTGTAATCATGAGAAAATATCAGACAATTTCCAGTAGAGGAGCATCCAACAATATATATGACCAGTACTCTTCAAAACTGTCAAGTTCATAAAAAATAGGACAGTGTGAGAAACTATCACTAAGCTAAGAGGAGTCTATGGAAACTGGAGAATGGTTAAGTTATGTATAGTATCTTGGATAAGATCTTGAAATAGGATAAGGACATTAGGCAAAATCTCAGGAAACCTGAATAAACTATGGATTTTAGTCAATAAGGATGTACCAGTATGGTTTCATTAATTATAACAAATGTACCGTATGGATGTAAGTGGTAAATTATAGGGGAAACTGAGTGGGGGGAGATCTATGAGAACTTTCTGTACTATTTGCTTATTTTTTTGTAAATCTAAACCAATTCTAAAACTAAAGTCAATTAATAAAAAATATTGGGAGAAAAAAATGAGCGTGGAATAAATACTTTTTGAGACTTACAAAATCTGAAAGAATCCAACATCAGACATGCATTACAAAAAATGTCAAAGAAAATCTTTTATACAGAAGGAGAATGATACCAGATGGAAATCCAGATTCATACAAAGGAAGGAAAAGCATTGGGAATGGTAACTCATGTAGGTTGAATTTTTCCTTATTATTTAAGTTTCTTTTAAAAATAATTGGCTTCTTGAAACAAAAATAAAAACAATGCATTGTACAGTTGGTAATATATGTATAAATTTTATGCTAACAACTACAAAAAGGCTAGGAGGGGAGAAATGGGAATAAATTGTTGTAAGATTTCTGTTCTATACATATTTAAAGGTACACTGTGGTAAGGTAAGGATGCATACTATTAATCCTAAAACAACCATTAACATACCAGGAGTTATAACTAATGAGCCAAAAGAGAAATTAAATTAAAAAATATTTAATTAACTCATTTATGGAACATAAGAAATAGGAAGATCAGTAGGAGAAGGAAGGGAAGAATGAAGAGGGGGTAAACAGAAGGGGGAATGAACCATGAGAGACTGTGGACTCTGGGAAACAAACTGAGGGCTTCAGAGGGGAGGCGGGTGGGGGATTGGGATAGGCCAGTGATGGGTATTAAGGAGGGCACATATCGTATGGTGCACTGCGTGTTATACGCAAATAATGAATCATGGAACATTGCATCAAAAACTGGGGATGTACTGTATGGTGACTAATATAACAAAATAAAAATTATAAAAAAATATTCAATTAACTGATGAAGAAGCAAACAGAAATTAAAGAAAAAGGAACAGTACAGATGGGTCAAAATAGAAAACAAAGTGGTAGATTTAAATCCAATGATATCAATATTCACATTAAATGTAAATGGTGTAAATACACTAAATAAAGGCAGAGATTGTCAGATTGTATAAAAAAGGAAGACCAAACTTTTAACAGGTTAAAAGTGAAAATGTGGAAAATGATATAACATGTTAACATTAATCAATAGAAAGCTGGAATGGCTCTATTAATATCAAGGCAGATTTCAGAGCAAGGACTATCACTCAGAATAAAGAATATCACTTCATAATGACAAGGGGGTCAATGAACCAACAATATATACAATTCCAAACATTTCAGAACCAAATAACAGAATATAAGCCATCATCATCCTACTTTTTCATTTTCAAACAATTGGCATGATATAAGGATTGCACTGTCCATTCAAACAGGCTTGTGTGCTGTCTCAGGACTTTGACTCTCAAATTTTGCTGTTTTTTTTTCAGTCATTCAATATATTATTCAATTTTGAACACCATGAGTCATACTGCTGAATTTTTAAAAGGGTGATATTTTTGACATTTGCTGTGATTGTCTTCATGCATATTTTATGAGAAAATACAAATAACAGAAAACGGAGTCTACATTTACTTTAACTGCAAATGCTAGTGGTTAATGAGACCAATCGGGGGGATCATTATAATGGAAGTTCCGTGGTCTTTTTCATATAAAATTCAGAATGATGTGGTGTCACCGTATTGACCAAATATGAAGAGCTTCCTCTTAAGGTGACATGACAGCAGCAGAACCATTAAAAACAGTGCCTCTATGAGTCACTTGATATTGATTTTTCATCTTCACTTCCTGAGGATTTTTAAAGGCTCCAAACTGCCAGAGTGCAGTAACCTGATATTTTTGCCCAGTGTTGGGAAACAGAGACAATATCTCTAAGGTCATTTAATTTCTGACCAGAAGACCTTATAGTTGAGGGAGTATGGGAGGTTTTACATGTGACTGATGATTAGTAATTCAATATTACATTTTTTTGTTCCTTTTGATTTCAAAAGACACATGTTGCAAAATTTCAGGTCGAGGTTAGTCCAGGATCATTTAGCAATTGGAACATTTCCTGGTTTGTCCACTGATTCTGATCATATTATCAATTCAGAAATTCAAGAGATGGCCCAAAGTTTAATATTTTCCAATGCTTCTTGGGCTATCAGTCATATACTTTGCTGGCCCAATGTTTGCAATTTTTTTTTTAAAGATGTTATTTATTTATTTGACAGAGAGAAAGAGACAGCCAGTGAGAGCAGGAACACAAGCAGGGGGAGTGGGAGAGGAAGAAGTAGGCTCCCAGCCAAGGAGCCTGATGTGGGGCTTGATCCCAGAACTCTGGGATCACACCCTGAGCCAAAGGCAGACGCTTAAGGACTGAGCCACCCAGGCGCCCCCCAATGTTTGCTATTATTAATCTACATGCTTTTAAGTGAGTTCCAAAGCAAGTAGGTTTCCAAAAGACCTCAACCATTATGTTTTCTAACAGATGAATATAGGAGAAGAATAATTCTCCTTCTATAAATAGGCATAATATAACGACCATATCCATATATCCTTATATAATTCTATATTTGTATTCAATACCATTCACTGACCTACTTACCTAAATGCTTAAAATTGACTGGTAATTGTCCCTTCAAAGAGTCAAAAGTCCCTCCCTATAACCTGACACCATTCTTCCTGACCTCTGTGGTTGAAAGGAAGCTACTCACTGGAGGGCTTGAAGGATCCCAGGTGACTCCAGTTTGTCTAATGAAGTGTTTTTCTCTTGCTGACTGTTGTTTAATCAGTGCTTCCTTGTGTGTAGGTTCTGTGATCTGAATGGGGTTTGCAGAGGGCTGAGGGAAAGGACAGAGAGAACCTCTGCTTTCTAGAAGGGCTGAGAAGAGAGAGGTGTAGTGGAAGATAGGGCTGGAAGAGTGAAAGCTGCCACAGGGAGATAATTTAGAGAAAGAGCTGAGATGATCAGAGTGGACATAAAGGGAGGTGAGTGACAATCAGATTACTTCCGGAAGTGGCACGTCCAAAACAAAGGAAGAGGAAGTCATCTACCTGTTGCTGTTACTCTTTCATTTCCCTGCTACTTCCAAGATGGCAGAGTCTATAGGTAACATGGAAGAAAGAGAAATGAGAAGAAGTTAACCTCATTGGAGAGGAAATGAGTCATTTGCTATGAGAGTTGAAAGGATAAGGAGTTTTTTTTTTTTTTATTCTTCCTGTGCTGCTCACAGAAATAAAATAAATGAAGTGTTTTAATAAGTTGTCATCTCAAGGCCATCAATGGCTCATCATACACATATGTGACTCCAGGAGTACAAATTAGATGGCTTTTTAAAACCACAGCACAATTGAAGGGGAGCAGAGTGTACTCGGAAAGCCTAAAAGGGGGGGAATGGCTTGCATATTGTTCCAACTAGAGAAAAATGTGCTTAGACTCTTTTATATAATCTGCTGAAAAGGAGACAGGTTGGTTTTATGTCTTTTATTAAAGAAGCCCATTCAAATCCAGTTCTGAGGGAGCCCTTTGGGGAAAGGGAAGCATGGCGGAGGTTAAGAGTATTGGGACAGAGCTCAGCTAAGGTAGATTTCAATCCGGCAGGAGGCCAACAAGCCAGTTGGTTGTTAGGGGAAGTTTGACTAGTCTAGCCACTATCTTGAAAGCTTCTCTTCCTTGGAAGCCGGCGCCATGTCTCAGTCATATTTATATTTCCCTAAGGCCTTTTACATACTATGTGCTAAATTTGAGCAGTGAGTAGGTTTAAACTGTCTGAGACTTCCAGTTCTCACGAAAGAAGACAGGTCAATTTAGTAACTTTTATCAATGAGAAAGGGATTGTAAGTTCCCATTCCAGCCCCATATCTGACTTAAATATATGGTAAATCACTATATTTTTACCCACATCCTCCTTTTTATAAAGAATGTTCACATTGTTACAAACATCCCTTCACCAGAAGGCCAGACCCTTACTCACCCTGTTATAAATCACCCACATTTAGATGTGTGGGAGGGGGATTTCCTGTGACATTATCCCAAATTATTGTTAGAATTTCATGTTCTTCTAATGTTGTACAGATCTGATATGGCATCCCCAAAAAAGATTTACTTTGAGATATGCAATGGATATACAGAAAAAAAAAAAATGCATCACCACTCCTGTAACCTATGGATTTTCTTCAAATCTCATCATTCCTGTAATCTACAGATTTTCTCCAAATCTCATGCCTTACTTTCCTCTTTTATAATTACCTCTCCTTAATTCACTTATTAATTCACAGCAATCCACTTGCAGCTCTGTCACTTCACTAAATCTGTTATTGTCAAAGACACCATTGCTTTCTGCATGGCTAGATATAATAAACATATCTCCAACCTCATATATTCAGTTTTCATTGGCACTGGACATTGCTGGTGTCTTTCTCTTCCTCAGCCTCCTCCTTTTTTTAAATGAAGGGTAATTTTTTTTTAAGATTTTATTTATTTATTTATTTGACAGAGATAGAGACAGCCAGTGAGAGAGAGAACACAAGCAGGGGGAGTGGGAGAGGAAGAAGCAGGCTCCCAGTGGAGCAGGGAGCCCGATGCAGGACTCCATCCCAGCACCCTGGGATCATGCCCTGGGCGGAAGGCAGACGTTTAACAACTGAGCCACCCAGGCTCCCCAAATGAACAGTTATTTAACATATGGTTAAAAGATCTAAACATGCAAAAGAGTCCATTGTTAAAAACAAACAAAAACCAAAAAGAGCATATACAGTTGTCAGACTAAATAAAAATACTGGACATCCAGTTAAATTTGAATTTCAGAAAAACAATTCACACTTTTCCAGTATAACTATATCCTATCCAATATCAAGGACATATTTTTAATAACAAATTATTTTTGTTATTTATTTTTGCATATCCTGTATTGTATCTGGCAACCCATACCACCATACCCCATGCCTTGTCCTGCTCCCCAGAGGCAGTAAGTTCTAATTTGAAAAAGCTGTTTCTTAGGGTAGTTAGCTCATTTCTAAATGACATTTTAAAACTTCTTAACTTTTGACATCTCTCTGCTTTTGTGATAATAAATGAGGATTTACTTCTCTTGCATTATTCCCATTCCTCCCTCCCCCATTCTTTCAATAGAATTATACTTGCTATGTTGCTATTTTCTTATACGGATTAGTAAAATCCAACACTTTCAAATTTTTATTGCGTCAACTATACGTATTGTCTGTTGACATTCTGTAAGGCAAGGAAATTGGTGTTCCTGCCCTATTCTTTTTTTTTTTTTTTAAGATTTTATTTATTTATTCGACAGAGATAGAGACAGCCAGCGAGAGAGGGAACACAAGCAGGGGGAGTGGGAGAGGAAGAAAGCAGGCTCATAGCAGAGGAGCCTGATGTGGGGCTCGATCCCATCACGCCGGGATCACGCCCTGAGCCGAAGGCAGAAGCTTAACCGCTGAGCCACCCAGGCGCCCCTCCTGCCCTATTCTTTATTTCCTCTTCCCCCTTCTACCTCTCACTTCCTGCCTTCTGTACTTGCTCTGTTGAATTGACGAGGTTGATACTATTTGCCATTTGTTCTGTAACAATAATTAAGCCAATAAGTTGATTCTAAAAATTGCAAATCAACAAAGTGCTTACATTACTGTGACTTTATAAATATTTGTTCACTTGAAGAACTAATAATTCCCATTGTGGATATTTTCTTTTATACTTTACCAAAAGAGGGCAAACAGCATTTCTTAAAAGTTAATTGTAATGTAGATCTGACATCTTATCATTGCCGTTTTTATGCTCTGTTACTTTCGTATCTATCGATACAGCTACACTTTGAAGAGCTCTTTTGCTCCTGTACGATGTTGTAACATCATGCATTAGTTATTTAGAAAATGCTGTTTCAAAGAATTATGAAGATCTTCCAAATGTTAACCCATTTGATGTTACAATATCAAAAAATAACATTTGTTAATATCACCACTGATCTCATTAGGAAAGTCTTTAAGTACTGGGAGTCTGTCAGGTTCGCAGTAGATCCAAGTTTACCAAAATCTCATTTCTCCTTGAATGTTTGTATTTTGTCAGTGGCAATACGAACTGTCTGTTGTTTTCTTTGAAGCAACAGGCTCATTTCACTTATTTTAGGAAATGTCTGCCCAAACTCCAAGTTCGAATAACCACAGTTTGCCTATCGGTTGTTCAATCAAGCAAAGATGGTGTTGCACGGCAAAAACACCTCATTCAGCTCACAACTGAAACAGGTCCACAGTGCTGAACACCGAGAACACCTTCACACTGGGGTAGACAGGGGATTATACCCCCTTGTTCCGAGACACAGAATAGTAAAAAGACGTGTACTTGAGGGTCAAGGTGAATAAAATTAGTAATTTTTGCTGCTTCATCAATGGCATTCTCAAATAAAAAGTGGGCTCTTTTTCTTCTGTTTTTGGGCCGAGTCTAAGGCAGAGAAGAAGTCAGTGCCTGGCAGGTACCAAGTCCAGATAGGCACCACTGCTCTGATTCATCGCTGAAACGTCAGCACTTTAACCACCACGGCTTGTGCATAATTAGTGTGAATGTCAAAGACATGAGAAAGGCACAGTATATCTTAGGATTATTATGAAAATAGCTGTGATTTCACAGACTCCCTGAAAAGGTTTCTATGCTTTCCCGGGATGTGTGGAGCCCGATTTGAGAATCATTAATCTAGTCTGGTCCTGGAGACTTTCCTCCGAGGACTCTCGGACTTAATTCTCTCTGGGCAAAAATCCTGAGACTTCTTTTCGCAGTTGGCGGTTAGAGCTCCTGTTTTCTGGATCCCATGTTATCTTTTGGCGTTGCTTACCCCCTTGTTTTATTACAACACAAAGATAGTTATATGGGAGGTAAATTTTTTTCCTGTGTCCTGGCATATATAAAGTGTCTTAATTCTAGCTTCACACATGATGGCTTAGATATGGAGTTATAGTTTAAAAATAATTTCCCTTAAAACTTCACGTTGCTCCATTGCCTTCTAGTAATTAGTGTTGCTACTGCAAAGTCTGATGAGAAAGGCAATTCTTCTGTGTGTGTGTGTGTGTCTGTGTGTGTGTGTGTGTAAGTTGTTTCCTCCACACCCCCATTATGAGAGCATTTCAGACCATGTTTGTATTCTTGGTGTTTCTAAGTTTCAACAAGATGTGCCTCATTCTGGGTCTTTTTTTTTTTTTTTTTATAATTTCACTCATGGTACTAAGCCCTCAGTAGACTCCTTAAATCTGTAGTCATGTCCCTCAGTTTGTTAGAAATATCCTTGCATTATTTCTTTGATAATTTATTCTCTATAATTTGTTTTCTGGGTCTTCCATTAGTCAGCTGTTGAAACATCTTGACAGATTCTTAGGTTTATTTTTACCTTTCTCATTTTATTTGTAAATACTATTTTCCGTCTCTTGACCTTTTGTTCTAATTTCTATTTTTCCATTTTGATTTGTAATCTTTCTATTGAATCTTTTCATTTTGGTACTTATTTCTTTATTCAAGACATCTTTCCTATGTTTTGATTGTTCCTTTTCCCATAGCAACCTTTTTCTTGTGTTAGGATATAATGTTTTCTCAAATCTCTCTGACACTATATAAAGCTTTTTGAACCTTTTTTCTATCCCATATATTAAATTTTCATTTCCTTCAGTGTCATTTTTATTGTTGATTCATCTTGATCTTTTTTTTTCATGTTAGAGACTTTGTTTAAAAAAAACCTAACTTTAATTGTCTATTCATATTTAAGAATGAAGCAATAGCAAGTTAATTGGGTGCTCTGGATACATGGGCAGGCCTTATCAGCTTGCATGTTCAAATTTTGATTAAAATTAAGGTGCTTATTAGGAAAGCAGACATTATGTATGCAGGTAATTTCGAGAAGCTGGAGAACGTAGGCCTTTGATTTCTATAGAGGTGATTTTGTTTTTTTCCTTCCGAGACTGAGAACACGGGAGTGAATGTGGTGGACAGCAACAGCTATCTACACTTCCTTTCAATCACTCTTTGTTCAGCCCCGAGTCTCACTTCAATTCTCTGTTATCCTTGGCATATCCTGGGCTGTTCCAGGATCTGCACGGTAAATTGAGTCTCTTCTTAACCCTTTTTCCCTATGTGTTCTCCCAGCTGTTGCTTCCCCGGTCACACTCAGTCACTCCTCTCTCTGCCTTCTGTTTTCAAGAAATCATTGAAATCACTGAAATCAAGCCAGGGATGGCTCTTCCTGGTTTCTTTGTTGTTGTGGGTCTATGGCTTTAAAGAATTTTGGTTGCTCTCGTTTCCTGGGGTCTTGGTATAGAAAGGGAGAAAGGTATGTGCTCATCATTCCACCATCCTTCACCAGTCATTCCCTCCTTTCTTTTGGCTTCTATGATATTTCCTTTCTCAGTTCTCCTCCTGCTGGGCTGACTCTCCTGCCGGCTCCCTGCCTGTATGGACAACACAATAGTTTCTCTTTACACTCTCTTTCTAGGTAATCTTATCCACTGTATCATTTTAAAATGTCTATCTACATGCAAATCATCCCCTAATTTGTATTTCCCTCCCTGACCTTGCTTCTGGACTCCAGGCTCTTTATCCAATGTCCTGCTTGAACTCTCTCATATTTCACAGATACTTCAGCTGTTGGTTTTCGGTATCCCTCCACTCCCACTTCTTTCCCCTGCTCAGGCTTCCCTGTTTTGCTAGAGGGCTCTTTCCATGTCTTCTTCCTGGAGGAAGTATCGTTCTCCTCTCTATGTGCACGCCTACTTTCTTCTCATCCTTAGACCTGGCTTCATATGTTTCTCAGAGAAGCCTTCTGTAATTACCCTGCATAAAGTTGCTCCCTCCTTCCCACGTTATTATCAATCCTCATGGAACTTTTCAAATTTGACATTATGTTTTTTTTTTAATCTTTCTTATTAGATGGTGAGGCCCACAGTGGTAGGAACTGTGTTGTATATTTATCGCTGCTTTCCCAGCACTAAGATCGTGCTCGATGCAAAGGAGGAACGTGGTAAACACATGTAGAATGGATAGACACAGTTTCAAATGAATACTAACATCTCAAAAAAGCTTCTTTATTTATAATCATCTGAAGATGACTTTAAAGGATCTCAAAAGTATTGTAGCAACTCCTCATTGCTTATTTCATTTTTCAAACTTCATGGAAACCTAAAAATGTTCAATTAAAATATATGACTGTAATACTTATGAACATAGTTTAGTCCAGAAAACAATAGGAGTGCTTTTCAACTGGCACATATCATTTCCTGAAGGACTCTTAATCATCCATAGGCTTATTACTCTAAATTTTCTTTCAATTGTCTCCTTATATCCTTACTTGACCCAACTTTATGAAATTAACATGGTTTTCTCAGTTATAGGCCATGAATGTTCAGGTCAAAATGAATTATGGATCATGACACCACCTGAGAACACAGGAATAATAAAGAGGTAAGACGTTCCCTGCTAAACCCAGACAGCTTTCTATATTTCACTCCTTTAAACCTGCCAAATAAAATGTCACGAAATAGATCAGACAGCTCTAGAGGACCTCACTGGCAGGAAGAGCCGAATTCAGCAGGTGGTTATCAATTGTCCTGCTACAGATTCTTGGCTTGATTCCCAACACCCACTTCTTCGGGGAAGAAAGAGAAGCACGAAACTGGTTATGCAGAGAACTAAGCCCTGAGAGCTGACAGAGAGAAGCAGAGATTATTAATGACTATGAATGCGATATTTTGCCTGGTCTAGTCATCACCACAAGCGCCTTCTATTATCTTTTAGTACTAGAAATAATCACTTACATATGCTATTAGCTACCACAGGAAAAGACTATCTTAATATGCTGTAGTTATTCGGTTTAATGGAATAATTCTTAGAAATACTCATTTTACCCATGTTTGAAGTAAAGTGCATATCTGGTGTAGTGATTCCTCTGGTCTCAGGGGAGGTGCAAAGGGAAGCAGGAGGGCCCAGCAGACGGGGTCAACGGTTGCCAGGAGAGGTGACGAGCACAGCACCCCCCAGCGGGGAGGAAGCCGTGTTAATGGACTGGCTCTGGCTCTGCAGCTCCGTCGGGCTCTGAAGCCCGGGATGACACCTGCCTCCCCCAGTGTGCCCTGGCTCAGCCTAGAAACACTTTCTAATGAGGAGAAGGAATCAGTTTGAGCTTTGAAGTCTGACCACCTAGATTTGGATACCAGCTCAGCCACTTCCTGGCTGTGTGACTTTAACAAGTCACTTAGCCTCTGTGAGTTTCCATTTTCTTATCTGAAAATGTGCATAAAATTGGAACTTCTCTCTATGGATTTTTTTTGTGAGGATTAAAGGAAAATGTTCTTTGAATTGTAACCATATGAAATGAGAGCTCAGTAAATGACCATTGTTAGTTGCTGGGGCCGTTGCGGCTAACTTGTATCGTTCATCCCCCTTCTCTCGGAAACTGACCCATCTCGTTCAGGTTGGCATACCCTCCCCTGCAAGGCCTGTGTACTCTGGGTGAAGTTCTACATACATCTGGCTCAATATCCCGCTGGCTCTAGATGTGGGGCTCCTGGCTCAGGCCTAATTTAATCAGCATTGTCCCACCACCTGGGCATGGTTTCTGGTTCTAAGGCTGATTTGTGATCTAACTCAATCCACTGAGACTTGAGATGATCACCAGGGACTTCTGGGAAAGAAGCTTCCTGGCTTCCTGAGAGAGGTTTCAGAAGGGAGGTGGTATCGTCGCCATTATCATCTTGAGTGACAACTCTAGGTTTTCTGAAAGGTTGCGACATCTGCCTTTTACCACTTGTGAGCCTGCTGTGAAGGGAGGAGTCAGCACAGCACACAAAACAGACCAATGGGATTTGCTGAACTTGTCCGCGAGCAGAGGGAGCAGGGACAAAGTTGGAATACCCAAAGGATCCCCCACAGGTTACACCCTCTGAATCAGGGCCAAGGAGCTGAGAAACGTGGGGTCTGGTGTGCTGTCCCAAGAGCCTTTTGAAAATGCTTCATGACTTTTTTTTACTGCAATAAGGCAGAAAGGCATGTGATAGCAAGAATCCTGAGAAAGCATGGTTCCTGTCTTACTTCCAATAACATGGAACAGGGAAGTATTTTCTGGATTTGTTTCAAAATTCTAGTAGCAAAAGCAACGCCATTTTGGAGAACATTGCAGTTGCAAAACTGACTACTTGAAACCCAGTTACGAGGTACTAATGCAGACACCAGCAACTACGGCTTGTGAGCCAATTACGAGACAAAGACAGTTTCCATCGTCAGGGGGATCCCTTGCCACTTTCTCACCCCTTCCCCTGGAACCGAAGTTCCCTCTGGTTGAGAGAATGACCACAGGGAGGTAAAAACAGTAGCTGACAAATGTCACCAGCCTCATGTTAGCAGTTATGTCTCTCTACCTTTGGGAGACAACTTTGGCATGCAAATATTCAAAGCTTGCCAACCTTTGCAGCAAAGCAGAGTAAAGCTAACTGACATTTCTATTTTGTTCTGTCTCTCGGTTCCCTGTAAAGCTTATATTTCTCTTTAGCTTCACCAAGTGATAACCAGACCCAACACTTATTCTTGATTAATCAGAAACATCAGATTATAATTCATTGGCAAAACCGAAGGCCGCCAGAGGCATTTAATCATACAAATAACAAGTAAGGGAAGGGAAAGAATGTAACCAAGCCTGATTCCCAACAGCCTTTTGAAATGCTTCATGAATTTTTAACTGCGAGAGGGCAGGAGCTTGTCTTTATGACTCAGCTGAAGGATGGTTCCTCATAACCCGCTGGTTTCATTTGAAGTTCAGAAAAAAGAATGTATCCACTAAATCATCCACATCACTGGTTATAGCACCTTGAGTCTCTCCTGGAGACTTGATTCTGGCATATAAATCTATAACGAGCCCCAGGTTCGGGGAAAGAATCATGGTAAGTACCAGTAGAAAATAACCCCCACCACCACTCACAACTTTGTCAAGGGGAGAGCTCCTCCCTGGGTATGATTACTGAGTGGTCCTGCTCAAATATAAAAAATCCTGGCTCATTTATTTCAGTACTGACGATCTGACGAAGGTGGATAAAATGACAGGCTGTCTGAGCAATGTAACACACATGTGGTCCATCACAGAATAGACTGAATCCGTGCCCCTAAGGAGTTTAGAGCCTACAAAGTGACTATGTAGGATTCAATCAATGTAGGAACACAGAGCAAATGACGAGCCAAGCAAGCCAGATGAGGAATCAGGATGAATCACTCTTCAGTGATCAATATTGTTCCAACTTACTTCTTTTTTTTTTTTTTAAGATTTTATTTATTTATTTGACAGAGAGAGAGACAGCCAGAGAGAGAGGGAACACAAAGGGGGAGTGGGAGAGGAAGAAGCAGGCTCCCAGTGGATGAGCCGGATGTGGGGCTCGATCCCAGGACTCTGGGATCACGCCCTGAGCCAAAGGCAGACGCTTAACGACTGAGCCACCCAGGCGCCCCTGTTCCAACTTACTTCTAACCTTGGCCCTCAGAGACAGCTAAGCTACACAAGAATACCTCAAGTTTAATGCCCACGAAGGCTGAGTTCTACCTCCAGCTCTACCCTTTGTAGCAAGAATAAATACTAGTAATACGTGGGTTTAAAAAACACTATGTTAGAAAATAAAAAGAATCTCCCCAAGTTTAATCTGCCTGTGGTGGTGGGAATTCATCCTTGATCTCATTCTGGGGAGCTGCCCCTACCTCTCTAGGGTTAAGTTATAGTCTCAGTTGACCTGTAAGTTCAGAATATATAGGGGAGGGATGCCCTACTATTGGGTTCACCTTGGTCATGTTCTCTGGGGAATGGGCAGCTTGAGCATAGGAAATGTTTCCAAGGTGGGGAGGTGCTTCAGGACCCACATCTGACTGCCTGAGCCACAACACATGGTTATTCTCATGTGGGATGTGTGTGTGTCCCACAGAACTATCAGTGAACATGCGTCTGGTCCTCACTGTTGAATGGCTAAAGCCCTGACCCCTTCAGTTCCAAAGACATTTTAATGCCTTTCTCCTCCTCAAATTGATCCTGTTTTTGCTTTCCCTAAGCTTTGTAAGCTTCTTTCTCTTTCAGATAGCTTGCTGCCATTGTTTCCATGAGTTTACATGTTGAAAACAAACATTGAGGCTGAGGTGACCTGCCACTTCTGCTCCTGGCCCCTCAGCACAAGAGTCTGTTAGTCATGGAGACAAAGGGCTGAGCTAACTTTTCAGGGTGGCAAAGGAAAATGTATTAACAGCAGTGAGAACAGAACATGAATTAAATTATTAATAGGTGGTTCTGCCACCCATTGGTGTGGATGGCATAAGTAATTCAATGGTCTGTTCCTCTTCCATGTACCAGTTTTAAATCAATAAATAGAGGAGACAAAAGAAACTCGTATCTTTATTACAGAGACTCCCAGCTATCCCAAAATACATATTCCTGACCTCTTGCTTGGTAGGGTACTGCTGAGTGAGTTGAAGACCTGGGTACTTGTAATAAAGACCACACTTCCCAGCTTCTTTTGCAGTGAAATGGGGCATTGTGGCTGAGTTCTGGCCCATAGAAGGTGAGGGGAAATTCCATGTGTAACTTCTATGTTTTTAAAGTGTCCTCAAGGACAAAGGGTGCGTCCTTCTCCGTCTGTCCCCTTTCCTGTTGGCAGGAATGCAGTTACAGTGTCTGAGACTCCCTCAGCAATCTGGGGGCCTGTGGTGTCCTGTATGTATTGAGGATGGGAGAGCAGAAAAACGGGCCCCGGTGACCTCACAGAGCTTCACCACCAGCCCTCGACTGCCTCCCTACAATGACACAACCTCCTGTCTCAAAACAACATAACGATTATTTGGAGCTCTCCCAATGGACGCTCCTCTAGGTAAATGAAGAAATATCAGGTTTTAGTTTTTCAGAAGAATTCCGCACCACCAGCAATTACACAGTACAAGAGAAAACACGGAAGTTTTGAGTTTTCTCTGGTATTTTCAGTAAGAACCTGTATGTACACATGGATGTATTTGTGTGTCTTTGGGGAAGGGAAGTTAGCTTGAGTGTCTCCGATGCGGCCATCTCCTGCGTGTGTGCACAAGCAGCGGGGGCTCCTCTGGGACTGAGCTCGTCCTAAGCAAAGAACGAGTCAGGTACGTAAGCTGGGTATGGCCACGTGGTCACTGGATTAGAGGGGTGAGTCTGGGGATATTGAAAATAGGAAGCTTAGCTTGTTTCCACAATATAACTTGTATGTCAGGTACTTATACCCTAGCAATGAAGAGAGAAGGGTCTGAAATTTCAAACTGGGAGAACTACGGTCCTTAAAATATTTGGTGAGGTTGGGAACAGATTCCACCCCGCTTTGGAGAGCCTCACCATGGGTGTCAAGAAGCAGCAGTAATGGTGGGGCAAGAAGTGGTGATCGGTGGTGGCATATGGCGGCAGGTGGTAATGAGCAGTGGGGGGTGACAGTTGGTGGCGGTGGGTGTCGTAGGTGGTGGAAGGAGCAGCGGGAGCAGCAGTGGCGCAGAACATAAGCAGACAGGGCGTCATCACACGGTGCCGCCAACCCACAAAAGGAGGATGGCTTAAAAGGCAGCAGGAAGTGGTTCCGAAGGATAGAGGTTGGCCAGGGGCAACCGGAACCGTGGAAGGCGTCAGAGCTGCCCTTTGATTAGCAACGTGGACAGCAAGAGCCAGGCATCATCAACGGCAGCTACTTGCAGAAACTGAGAGAAGAGGCCAGGAGAAGCACGGTTGATACCCCATGGATGCTGAGAGGACTCAGGGTTTTGAAACATTTGAAATATTTCTTAGGATCCCTCAAAATATCTAAGGAGGGAAGAGAAAGTTTTGCAAAAAGTTTGAGATCGTATAATATTAAGTGGGGTCAGAGTAGAGCAACACTTTTTATTACTATTAATCTGACCCCAGTTTACCCTGACGTTCATGTGGCCTGGGGAAAACACAGGTTACACCTTTTCAAAGGCTTTTTACAGGTGACTGTTGCTGTTCTTCATTGTGCAACATCCTATTTACTGATATGGGCTTGAGAGGCTAAAACGGTCCTTTTCAACAACTACCTGAAGGCGTTTTAAATTGGATGAGAGAGATTTGCCTTCAAGAAACTAATACTGTCTTATGTATGGAATGCACACGACGATGTAATAAGTAGGTGACAGTGATGACAAACTAGTCTTCTAGAATGGAACAAAACACTTCAAGGACAAATAATCTTTTACATTTGAAAAAGGTAAGGAAAATAAGATAAGAAAAATGGAAAATAGGTGGTCAGCCAATAAAGCATTTGAATATAAAGGTTTCTAATTCGGTTTGAGAATAAGACCTTGAATTCTACCTTCTGTAGAAACATTGTATAGGCCAAGGTTCCGTCCTTCCTCCGTTGTCTTACACAGTGCAGTGAAGTTTACACAAGCCTATTCATTCATTAATTCCTTCCACCAAACATGATCTGATCATCCGTTATGTTTTAGGAGCTATGTTTCATATGAAATTGGAGAAAATTCAAAGGTTAATAAAATATAGTTCTTGCCCTCGAAGAACCCAAAGCCCATGGCATAAGTGTGTATGGGGAGGGGAGATGGACACACATAAATAGATCATGACAATACAATGTGATAAATGAAACTATGTGACTATGTGGCTACAGGAGTGACAAGTCACATGGGTGAATATGAACACATGTGATGTGTGGTCTTTGAGTTGGTCATGAACAACAAATGAAACTTCCTTAAAAGTTGACAAGGTAGAGCATTTTGTATCGGGCCTTGAGAAATTATAGAAAACAGTATTTTGGGAGCATGAGAAATAGTTTGGAGTGGCGAGGGCAAAAGGAGCTCGACTGGGACTGGGGAAGGTGAGGCCAGGGTAGGTTGGGGCCAGCCTGCAAAGCACCATGTGCCAAGCTAAGCAATTTGGACACAAGCCTTTAGTTTTAGTGGCGACTCATCAAAGGGTTTTAAGCAGCAGAATGACATGATCAAATTTGGTTAGCGTGGCTGTTTTTCCATCAATACTTACTGAGTTTTTATTAGGTGCCCAACACTGTTCATGAGATCTAAGGAAGAGTCCGCTCAGAGAACTTACAGTCCCATTGGCGGAGACAACCACATCAACACGCTTGGGTAATAGTCTGTGCAGGATGTGCTGGGAGATCCAGAGGAGGGTCCAAGAGGATCCAAGTTGAATCTTCAAGAGCTGATCTGGCTAATGTGTGTCTCCTACTGGAAAGGAATCTCATGGACTTTTTGAAGTTCCTGGCACATAGTAAGTGTTACAGAAGTGTTTGTTAAATTAAATACATTTTAAAAATAAGGGCAATGATTCTTTTGCTCAGTGTCGGAATGGTGCCTGCACACAGTGTGTGCATCACAGATACTTGCTGAAGAATGAAAGAAGGCAAGAAGGAAGGACGGGCTGAGGTGAGGATGAGTTTTCCAGGTAGAATGGTGTATATATACACAAAAGCATGGAGGCGTGAAAGAACAGGTGTATAGCTGAAGATAAACTTTGAACACTGAGGAGCAGTGAGTACTGCGGTAAGTGAGGTACTGTGTGGTACTGAGCTAAAGGAGGTGCTGTATAAAGGGTTGAGATTTACCTTCTAGGGCACTGGAAGCCTGAATAATTTTTAGGAAGGTGATGCCCTTTAGATATCTCATTTTGGATGGAGTTTGGAGATTGCGCTGAAGGGAAAAAACCAGATTCTATTACGCTACAACAATACAAAGATGACAAGGAGTGGATGGATTTGAGTACTTAGCAGGTGTAATAACTAAAGGCTTGGACATTTGGGGTGATAAGGAAGAGAGGGGAGAGGGGCAAGACCACAGTGCATTCTCCTCCTCGGTTAGACAGCGATGTGCACGTGCACACACCCTGGAGGTGGCTGAGGTCACATGTTTATTGCAGGCACTGAGCTGAGGCTCTGGTAGCACGTCGGAGTGCGCGGAGGCCTGTCGGAAATGCAGATCTGGAGTGAAAAAGGGAATGGGGACTCCGTGGGAAGACTGCAGGCTGAGCGCCTGCTCCAACCTCCCTTTCTCACTTCTAGAAATAGCAGCAGAAAACAGCAAGTAAAATAAACCCAAATCAGTGCTGGGAAATAGAATGGGATACTCTTAGGGACAAGAAATCATGAGAAATCTCTGAAAGATGAAAGCAGATGGGTTACATTGAAGAAAAAATATCACAGCCCGCCTAAAACTTGGTTCACAGTGAGGATGGGTTTTAGGAGCCTCGAGGACAGAGCCTTCAAAGAAGGCACCAGGAGGGGCTTCTGGAGCCATATAAGAAGGGTTGGGGTCTATCACAGGAGTGACAAAGTGGTTTTGTCACTTTTTTTCCAAAAATGGATTTAAGTACAAAAAGATGCATATAACAAGGTGAGATAAGACAAATAGTTTCTAGAAGAGAGAAAGAGAAAATAACGATTACAAAGTGAGATGAAGCTTGGTGTGTGGTGTGTTAAGAATCATGCTATGAAATCCTATGCACTTGCTAAAGAGAGGTGGGTCTCAAATTTGGCTACAAATTTTCAATCACTGAGAAAAGGGAAACTGTTTCTTTACATAACTGACAACATCCAAAGGGTTAAAAACAAATAACCTACTTCTTTTTTAAAAAAAGATTTATTCATTTATAAGAGAGAGAGAGAATATGAGTGGGGGGAGTGGCAGAGACAGAGGGAGAGGGAGAGAAGCAGACTCCCTGCTGAGTGAGGCGCCTGACCCTGGGTTTAATCTCAGGAACTTGAGATCATGACCTGAGCGGAAACCAAGAGCCGGACACTTAACCGACTGAGCCACCCAGCCAGTCCCCATCCATATTTTTAATATTCCAAACAACCTTGTTCTTAGTCCAAATTCAGTGGGTTTTACATTGTCCTGTGCTTCCCCTGAGAAAAAGAAGATCTTGTATACTTTGCTGCCTGCTGAGTACCTATCAGTGCAAAATAAAGATTAATTCTCATGGTTTGTATCAACAATTTGTAAAGGAATCTTTCACAAGATTTGTATCAAAGGACTTTATCCAAGATTATTGACATAGACATCCTTCAAGTTTATAATAAATTCTGTTGATCCTTGTTGTCAGGCAAGCCTTACGATCTCTCTTTCTTAGGGATGGTTGATTGGCCCAACACAAAGCTTCCCAAGATCACTAGGAATCCAAAGCTTTGAAACAATTAGAACACGTTGGCCATGGGATGTTGTCCACAGGTGTTCTGTGAAGAATTGGAACTTAAAAGAGAAGCCAGTGTTATTCCGAGTCCAGCCCTTGAGTCAATTCACCTGAAAGATTAAATGCACATTTGAAGGTACATTTGATTTAAATGACTTGTAACACCATGCACAGAAAAGGAAACAAAACCAATATGCAATCTATGAAATAGGTGAAGTTATTTGCAAATGATATATCCAATAAAGGGTTAGTATTAAAAAAATATAAAGAACTTATACAACTCAACACCCCAAAACCAAATAATCCAAAAAAAAATGGGCGGAAGACACGAATAGATATTTTTCCAAAGAAGACATAGAGATGGCAACAGATGTACGAAAAGATGCTTAACATCACCCATCATCAGGGAAACACAAATCAAAACTACAATGAGATATTGCCTCACACTTGTCAGAATGGCTAAAACCATCAACACAGGAAACAACAGGTGTTGGTGAGGATGTGGAGAAGGGGAACCCTCTTACACTGTTAGTGGGAAGACAAAGTGGAGCAGCCACTCTAGAAAACAGTACAGAATTTCTTCAAAAAGTTAAAAATAAGAGCTATCCTATCATCCAGCAATTGCACTACTAGGTATTTGCCCAAAGAACACAAACATACTAATTCAAAGGGATACAGGCATCCCTATGTTTATAGCAGCATTGTCTACAATAGCCAAAGTATGGAAACAGCCCACGTGTCCATGGACTGATGAATGCATACAGAAGATGTGGTATATATAGAACAGAATATTACTCAGCCATAAAAAAGAATGAGATCTTGCCATTGGCAACGACAGGGATGGAACTAGAGAGTATCATACTAAGCGAAATAATAAGTCAATCAGAGAAAGACAGATACTATATGATTTCACTCATATGTGGAATTTAAGAAACAACAGAGCAAAGGGGGAAAAAAGAGAATGGGGGAAAAAACCCCAAGAAACAGACTCTTAACCATAGAGAACAAACTGATGGTTACCAGAGGAGAGGTGGGTGGGGGGATGGGTGGAACAGGTGATGGGGATTAAGGAGCGCACTTGTCGTGATGAGCACCAGGTGTTGTACGGAGTTGTTGAATCACTGTATTGTACGCCTGAAACTAATATTACACTGTATGTTCACTAACTGGAATTTAAATAAAAATTTTTATTTTTTATTTTATTTAATTAATTTATTTTTTAAAAGATTTTATTTATTTGACAGAGATAGAGACAGCCAGCGAGAGAGGGAACACAAGCAGGGGGAGTGGGAGAGGAAGAAGCAGGCTCGTAGCGGAAGAGCCTGATGTGGGGCTCGATCCCATAACGCCGGTATCACGCCCTGAGCCGAAGGCAGACGCTTAACCGCTGTGCCACCCAGGCGCCCCTAAATAAAAATTTTTAGAAAGTAAAAATAAATAAATACTTGGTAACCCTGAAATAGGAAGGAAGATGGTATAATGTGAGTTTTGTAGTTTTCAAGTATGACTCTCTGACCCTCCCACATATCCCATGAGTAAATGGATACCCTTTAATATATTCTATTTCTCTTTTAGCTAGCTAATGTGGATTCTCTTCTCTGCAACTAGGAGCCCCACTGATATAATAACTGCAGAGAAAAAAAGAGGAAAAGTGATAAGATTCATGTTGGACATCACCCTCTAATTAAATAATTACTAAAATATGTATAAGCACTGGAAATACATATTGTTCCCCTAGTATTATTCTTTCTATGTTTATTTCCTTATTTAGATTTAAAGTGCCTCAAAGGCAAGGACATTATCTTCTCTCATCAGAGAAGATCAGTATTTAAGAACATGGACTCTGCCACCAGACTGTCTCAGATGAATCCCATCTTCCCTATTTTTAGCTTTATGACCTTCTCTATGCATCATTTTCTTCACTGGTAAAATGAGGATATTTACATTTCCTTATAAATGTTCAGATTAAATGCGATAATAACCATAAAAGGTTTATCACGGTCCCACCAATGTGGCAAGACATAGTAAAGACTAGCTGTCACTATGATCACATCACACCTGTATAGAAATAGTCATAATGACTGTGACAGATAGCCAGTGTGAACGAAAGAGTGAGAGAGTGGATGGAAATCACCTCCAATTCTGTAGTATTGTAGGATGCGGGGATTTTTCCCTGAAGGCTTTTTCTTGTTCACTGATGGAGCAATGGTGAGTGCAGAAACATTTCAAACTGTCCACTTACTTTAGCATCCCCCAGCCTTCTTACACAACTCAACTCACTCCAGCCATCCTTACTGCCAGCTCCATTTATACATCCTCCTTCCCAAATCTCTTCTGTATCTGATTCCACATGGAAATCATTACAGGCAGTGTTTATGCAAGTCTCCATGGTGACAATTCATTCTCTGGTCTCCACGGTGACACTTGCAAACACTTATAACCTCTCAAATTCATTTTGTTTATTTGAAATGTCTACTGATTTGATTTATCAGCCTAAGCCATGCGTAACAACACAAATCTACATCTTTCCAGGAATAAAAAGAGAGACAGGAGAGAGAAAGAAGTGAAATAGTATTTAGGGCGTGTCTCCTATGGGAATAATCCTTTAAAAACTGTATGGGGAAACCAAAACCAACATTTTTATTTCACTCCCTAAATCTGTAAGGAATGCACAATTAGCACTTAAACATGTTTACAAGCTGTCCTTAATGGTAGAACAGCTAGGATCTCCGTAAAAACAAAGATATGTGAGACAAACATCACTGAAACAGTAATTGCAAGACCTGAAATCTAGACCTAATGTTAGGATGATGACCAGCCATCTCAGGCCTGAGGGGTTTCCCAGCACGTCGGACTTCTAGTGCTAAAGTTAGGACAGCCCCGGGTGTCCTAATTTTCTCCATGTTATTGAGGGACTGGAGAGAATCATTGTGGTTACTTCCAGCATGAATGTTTTAGGATTCTACAAAGTAGAGCTGTTTTTTTCCCCAGAAGCATCCAAGTTCACTGTGAGGATGGTGTATCATGCTTCATTTCCCAATTGTAAATGTATATTGGAAATAAAAGTGTGTTTCTTTAGAGTTGAGTGTCCTTACATGTGATCATCAAACAACTGGTCAAGTCAGAAACTGTGGCCAAATGACAAAAAATCATCTGCATTCTTCTTACTTGGGTGTTTTTCCTGACATTTTCACCAAATAAGGAGTTCTGTTTTGGAAAGCAGGCAAAAGTGAGTTACGTATTTTTAAAGCAACTGTGTTGGTGAGGGCCCACTGTCCTGCTAAACCCCAGTAAGAAACCACCAGTAGTCTGTCCTTTCCCCATTCTGCATGAGAAGGGAGAATGGATGATAAAAGATGCCAGGCCAACGCAACTCTTTGCTTCATAGCAAGAGAACAAACAACATGCCAAAACTATAAAGAATTATTCACAACAAATATCGTTTCTTATTTTCACATAGCTGGAAGGTTTCATCATGTTATTCAGGAATGTGGGAGATTGGGAAGCTAGGCAGAGGTGTTTGGAACAGAAGTAATATATTGGTGTTTCCATTTCAGTTCACAGCATTTGCACATCCCTTGCAACAATTTCTATGTGAAGAAATATGATTGCTTTTGTAAAAAGAATATGTACAAGATTGTTTTTCCCCCTAAAATGCACATCCACCATGTTAGGAGAAGCTTCTTTCTTCACAGATAATTCTTTTACAACTTGACTCTTACGTGAAGCATTTCTCACAAGCTCTGTTTCATCATTGACAGGCTTGGGCTACACTGAACATTTATCTATCTTTGTTTATCTTGAAGAATATTATTTATAAAACAAATTAGAGAGAGAAAGATTAAAGGAAAAAAGACCACTTAATTATTAGGATCTTTCTTAGGAATCCTTTGAAATTATCCATCTTGGTTTATTCCAATTCTATTTTCCCTAGAACTTTTTCAAAAATTAACTTTATTGGTTTTTTTCCCATTATTATAAAATTAATCCATTGCTTATTCTCTTCTGTACCAGGGTGGTGTCTGCTGTCACCCATTCTTGCCCTTGAAGGGGAGGGGATGTCTTCTAGAACACGGAGACACTGAAGTTATGCATCGAGAAGTGACTGATATCAGCAGAAAGAGCCTTATCTAGGTGCTACACACTGAAGGAGTGAAGCATTTTGCTTTGTTTTCTTGGACTAGAAACAGGGACAGATCTTGCTGCCCTGGTCACAGGAGCAGCAAAGATACTCGGAGGACAGGGCAGAGGGTACAAAAGGAAAAAGAACTTTCCCCTGTAAACTCCTGGTCCCTTCTGTGTGGTCTGAAAGGCACCCTCCATAGCAAGAATAAATGAGTGTTTGAACTATCCTCTGAACACTTTGCATGTTTGTGATCACCTACGGTAAACTTGGGTTCGTTCTCGCGGTGGATTACATCTCACGAAACTGGGAGGGGGCGCCGTTGGTACACTACAGTACGGGGGCCGGCCATCGGAATGGAATAAGCCAGAACCGCTGCACCACCGCGGCCGAATTATGTGCAGACCCAGCTTGAGCTGTTGGTGTACTTGGCATGTCCTCTCACGAAGAGGAACATCAAAGGGCAGGTGTGATCAGGCACTGAAATTTGCTATGTGGGGCTACGAGGCAAGCGAATGGATAACGTCTTAATAAAAATCTGGAACTATGCTTTAATGTGAAGGCTTCTCAGTATGATCCCACAGATTTCCTACAGAAGGTGGAGGGATGGGCACTATGGACCCTGTGTCATCCAATGCAGAATTTAAGGAAGGGTGAATTAGTTCTTGGCAGGATGGAAAGCGTATGAGGGAAATGCTGGGATAGGTGATGGAACCCATCACCGTCAAATCCGGCCCCCACCGCTAGCCACACAGAAGCAGGAAAGCTATGACTCCTGTGCTCCCAGAGCTCAAGCTGATGACGTGTGGAGGCTCTTGATCAAGTGCCAGAGAAAGACTCTGAACTGCTGCTTGCACACATTGAGGAAACACTCCAGGAATGGATTATCTCAAAGAGCAGAACACAGGAAGACTGTGGGGAGATCAGAGGGTCCCACCTTCCACGTAGTCCATGGGGCAAAACCTGGGAAGAAGGATGTGTGTTCGATTGTCGGCTCACTCCAAGGCAAGTCTTTGACAGAGAGGTGATTAAAAAGGGCACACGCTAAGCACTGGCCAGCAAAGAGAAGACGAGATGCTTTTCAGTTTTGTGTCTTAAATTGGTTCTGAAAACTCAGGGAAGGTTGAAGTCTGGGTACCAGTAGCAGTAAATACTCACGATGTGCTGTCCTAACTGGCATGTGGATAGGCTTTTAGGACGTGGCAGTTTCCCTCTGCTGTCTCCATGAATTCTGAAGGGAGATATCACCGTTGGACATTGGGCTCTGCTGGGAGGAACAAAGATTCCCTTGCTTCTGCAAAATTGAGTGGCTGGATCATTTAGGATCCACGCAGAAAAGAGAAAGCAGTCTACATATTTCGGAAAGAGGACATTTTATTCAAGAATTTCCTACACAGATGATAAGAGAGCTGAGAAGCGAACGGGATTCAGTGAGGAAACCTGCTGAATAGCCACAGGAGAAAGCCCCTAGCACTGCCAGAGGAGGAGATGGGGAAGGACAGGGTGAGCTGGGGCCGCTGGGCAGAAGGAGGAGTTTTCTGTGTAGGGAGATGGTTGTCTGGTGCAGGTTAGTCACTCACCCACTGCCAGAGTGTCTCCTGAAGCAGGGAGAAAGGAGGAGACCTTCTCTGGCTTTTTCCCTCCTTTTGTCCTCTGGCATTCAACCATGCCTCTCACGGGCTGACCCCCTCTGGATAGCAGAAGGAGAGGGAGCCTGGGAAATGTCTTTCCATGAAACACAGAACAGAAATGAAAAGGGAGGAGTGGGTTTAGGAGAAAACAGAAATATCACCTGCGCTATGATTTACCAGGGAGGGGTTTCTTCTCACATAAAGGAAGTCTGGAAGGAAGCTGTGCCATGCTGGTCCAGTGGCTCAAGAGATAAGCAGGAAGCCACACTGCATCTTTCGCTCCTGTTCTTAGTATGTAGCTTTCACTGTTCACGTCACTTTAGGCCCCAAATGACTGCTATTGCTCCAGTTACCACAGTCACCTTTCTCCACAACATTCCATCTATCCATCTGCCTGCCTACCTACCTACCGACCTACCTACCTACCTACCTACCTACCTATTTTAGCTTCTTTACTTTTCCTCGTCTCGTCTCCTGTGGCTAGAATGTAAGTTCCTTAAGGGCAGCTATTTGTTTTGCTCACTGTGGTGACTCCAATGCCTACAGCAGGGCCTTGCCTAAGAACTGAGAAACTGTGAGATACAAAAGCTGGAAAAAATCCCAGAAATCAACTAATTGAACATCCACTTTTTTGAACCCCCACCTTTTTTAGCCTTCCAGGAAACTAACCAGGCAGAGAGGGGATGTGATTTGACAAAGGTCATACAATTGATGAGTAGCTGAGTGAGTCAGAATCAGAGCAGATTTTCTTGCCCCCCATCTAATGATGGTTCTGTGGTTCCCGGCTGCCTCCCTGCTCACATAGTCGTCGCATTTGGATCTTAAGTACAGAAATATCAAAATGATAATAGAGAAATGATAGCTTTTATGTATTCCATCTAATTATTTATCTGCCAGATGCTTTCAGAACAAAATTGAAAAAATTCTTAGTTTATGTTTCTGATACCTGAAAAGGTGACAAGATATTTACTGCCTCTTTCATGATAATTAATACTGAAGATTTAATTGTTATGGTTTAGCAAATACTTTTTTATTTATTTTATTTTATTTTTCTAAAGATTTTATTTATTTATGTGTCAGAGAGAGAGAGAGAGAGAGAACACAAGCAGGGGGAGTGGCAGGCAGAGGGAGAGAAGCAGACTCCCTGCTGAGCAGGGAGCCGGACCCGGGGCTCGATCCCAGGACCCTGAGATCATGACCTGAGCCGAAGGCAGATGCCTAACCAACCGAGCCACCCAGGTGTCCCAGCAAATACTTTTTTAAAAAAGTTTCAGTTTTAGAAAAGAATGCAGCTAATTTTGTTTTACGTGTTATTGATATACAATATTCTATTAGTTTCATGTGTGCCATGTGGTGATTCAGCATTTGTATACCTTGCAGACTGATAGCCATCACCTACCACCATACAAAGTTAATACAATATTATTGACAGTATTCCCTGTGTGTACGTTACATCTCCACAAATTATTATTTTATAACAGAAAGTTTGTCGCTCTCCATCCCCCTCATGCATTTTGTACACCCCTACTCCCCTTCTCCTCTGGCAACCACCACTCTGTTTTCTGTATCTATGAGTCTGGGTTTTGTCTTATTTTGTTTGTTTGTTTTGTTTTCTCAGATTCCACTTGTAAGTGAATCATGGAGTATTTCTCCTTCTCTGTTGGGCTTATTACACACTGCATGATACCCTCAAGGTCCATCCATGTCGTCATGTTGTCACAAATGGCAAGATTGCATTCCTTTTTTATGGCTGAGTAGTATTCCATTGTGTGTGTGTGTGAGTGTGTGTGTATATATTCCATATCTTCTTTATTCTTTTATTTACTGGATACTTAGGTTGTTTTCATCTTTTGACTATTGTAAATAATGCTATGATAAACACATTGGTGCATGTATCTTTTTGAATTACAGTTTTTGTTTTTTGGGTGTTTTTTTTCTTTTCCTTTTGGTTAGATACCCAGAAATGGAATTGATATTTCATATGGTAGTTCTAATTTTGATTTTTTGAGGAACCCCTATTCTGTTTTCCATAGTGATTTCACAGATTTACATTCCCACCAATAGTCCAGTAGGGTTCCTTTTTTCCACTTCCTCACCAAGATTTGTTATTTCTTGTCCTTTTGATGATAGCCATTCTGACAGGTATGAGGTAATATCTCATTGTGGTTATGATTTACATATCCCTGGTGATTAGTGATAGTGATTATCTTTTCATGTGCCTGCTGGCCATCTGTATGTATTCAGATCCTCTGCTCACTTTTAAATTGGATTAATTTTTTTTTTTTTTTGCTATTGAGTTGTATGAGTTCTTTATATATTTTGGATATTAGCCCCTTATCAGATATATGATTTGCAAATATAGTCTCCTATTCAGTAGGTTGCCTTTTTGTTTTGTTCATGGTTTCCTTAGCTGTGCAGAAGCTCTTTAGTTTGATGTTGTCCCATTTGTTTATATTTGTTCTTATTGTCCTTGCCTTTACAGTCAAATCCAAAAAATATTACTCAGACTAATGGCAAGGAAGTTATCACCTATGCTTTCTTCTAGGAATTTTATGGTCTTAGGTCTTACGTTCAAGTTTTTAATCCATTTTGAGTAAATTTTTGTAAATGGAGTGAGATAGTGGTCAAATTTTATTCTTTGCATGTAACTTCCAGCTTTCCCAATGCTCCTTTCGGCATCGTACATTCTTCGCTCTTTTTTTGTAGATTAATTGGCTATATAACCATATATGTATAGGTTTATTGTTGGGCACTCTATTCTGTTTCATTGATCTGCTTTTTGCCAAAACCAATATGCAATCAATTTCTTGAGGGCGGCATTCTGTGTGTCTTGTTGATGAGGTAGTAAACAAAACAAAACAACAAAACAAAACCCACACAAGACTCATTGCCACCCACAAGTTCTGAAATATAATATGCTAGAAAGTCAAATTATGGTTTTTCACTAATTAAACCCATCTAACCTTTATAGAAAAGTTCAGTCTAGTTGTTGAATAGAAGTCATCAAGTCAAAAAGAAGCTAGCATATATTCCCCACTACCTGTTAGTCATTCACTCATTCAACAACAATGTAATGAGGTTCTGCTATGTACCAGATCGCTCCAGGGACTAAAACCAGGTGAGGTCCTTGCCTTGTGGAGCTTATGTCCTAGAGTTGTGTTTTCCAAAGGTCCCTAATGGGAACAGTCCCCTTGGGGGTGGGAGGCACTTGTAATAATGCAGATTCCTAACCTCCACCCTAGAGCTACAGAATCGGAATCTCAGGCAAAGAATTGGGAGTTGAGTGTTTACCAAGCATTAAAGTTCATTTCTATCAGGCAAGTTTCAGAAACAGTTTTAGAGGAAGACTGTGACATTAATCAACTATTTCCACCAAAACACGTGTAATTTACAAAGCAGGTGCTATAGAAAACAGTATACAGTGACTGTTCATTGACTATTTATTCAATATGTTGAGCACCTATGTGTGCCAAACATGGCTTTAGGGGCTAGGGATATAGCAGTAAACAAGCGATAAGATCTCTGCCCTCAGGAAGCTTTCATTTTAATGAGGGAAACAGTAGGAACATACTCAAATGAGATAGGTTCATGTGGTTGCAGGTGCCATTCCCTTTTGGGAAGCCTTCCTGTGCTAGGTCACCAGGCTAGGAGGAAAGGAAGAGAGAGGCAAGAGGAAGGGGCTGTCTAGTGTTTCTCTGCCTTACCAGGAGCCAAGCCTCAGGGCATGGAAAAGGACTCAGAACAAAAGCCTTGATTTGGCCTTCTCTAGACCCATTCTGGGAAAACTGCATGCTTCTCAGACAATCCCAGAGGTTAGCACTATCCACTATATCTAAGAAGACACTGGGAGAAGAATAAAATTGGCTGAGAAAAGTGCTTAAGAGATTGTATGGAATGTCCTTTCTACTCCATTGAGTCTCCATGCCTTTCTCCATGGAGTGTAGGGGATCTAGAAGTTTCTACATGTCTGGGCATGATGGATGGCATATGGAAATAGTTAAAAGTATCAGCTGGTGAACTCACCAGACAAGAGGGGTCACTGTGGAAGGGAAACTATGGCTCTGTAACTGTGAGTTAGAGCATGGGTTACCCAAACCAGGGGCCCACTGGGGATCACAGCCAGGCCTCAAAGCATCAGGAGCACCATCAAACACAGAAATAAGAGACAAATGGGCAAGACTTCAACTATGAATGGCTCAATTACATGGGTTATAGATCCTTCAGAAGCAAACCCAGTGAGGATCCAGAGAAGAGAATGCCATGAGGATGAGATACCATACTAGCTCCTACTCCAAAAGGGTACACTGCTGTCTTGGAAAAGAGGAGAGAGAGACTATTTTAGATTAGAAAGATTCTTTTAAAACGGTATTTTCAAACATACACATGAATAGAATAGTGTAATGAACCCATACATATCTATCACTCATATTATAGATGTTTTGTCTGTCACTTTTGTTTCCTCTATAATCAATCCTCTTATTTGAAAAAAAAAATCTATAGCAAATCTCAGATAGAATGTCGTTTTGTTTCTATGGACCTCAGTAGGCTCNACTCATATTATAGATGTTTTGTCTGTCACTTTTGTTTCCTCTATAATCAATCCTCTTATTTGAAAAAAAAAATCTATAGCAAATCTCAGATAGAATGTCGTTTTGTTTCTATGGACCTCAGTAGGCTTGTCAAGAAATACAGGCAATTTCTAATATTACCACAATGTTATGATCACATCTTAAGAAATTAACAAGAATTAACAAACATCTTAAGAAATTAAGAAAACACTTCAGGGAATGTCTAATACGTGGCCCATTTTAAGCATTTTTCTTTCAAACGGCCATTTTTAGTTGGCTTGTGTGAATTGGGATTTAATCAAGGGCGACATGATGCATTTGGTTGTTGTTTCTCTTCAGAGTCTCTTCATCTAGAGTGGCCCCTCCCCCCACGAGTCTTCCAGAGTAGGAATTTAAGAACAAAACAAGATCGATTGGAAAAAATAAATCAAGTTATCCAATTTTGTTTACATGAGTCTGAGGGTGACCCCATTACAACAATAAGAAGCATTGATAGTCATGGAGAATCTTATCCAACTGTAAGGTAACTTTAGGAAATCTTCCTGGATAAAGCATATTTACTGAAAAGCAGATAAAATCTCAGGAGCAAGGGCTCTTATTCAGAAAATATTTTGAGGCACTATTTTCATAGGCCACTGGATGGACGTGCCCGTCAATTTTTTACTTGCCATCCAGTAAATCCTGCAAGACTCATTGTCAGCAGCACCTACTCTGACTCACAGATATTAAAGCTTATTAAGAAATAACTTGGACTTCCCAGAAGACTAATTTACGTCAGCAAGCAAAAGGATAATCACAGCCATAAATCTGAGACCTATCCATGAGTACAGCTTGTTTTAAAAAAAATTCAGTAGTATTTTGCTACTTTTAACCAAAAGAAGACTTTCATTTTTTTTCTTTTTTAATAATCCACAATGTCTTAAAAGCTATCCAACTTTATTGATATTCCCTTCTTGCTACTGGGCAGGGTAACATCATATAAATTATAACCGAAGGACCAAAGTTCATTGTTAACTTCCCTTTGTTCTATTTTATAGGTTGTTGGGAAACTAGAGAATAAATATTTTGGATGAAAACAACACAATTTAGACAATGGTACAAAAAAGTATAGAGAAAGCCCTCACATGAAAAAGCATTATCAGTCTTCATTTGTGTAAATTCCCATTTTTAGAAATTGAATTCATTCCCTCTTATTGGTTTATTGGTTAATTGCTACAAAAGTGCCTCTGGGAATGACTCTTAAAAATGGTGATTAAAAACAATCCCCTGAAATGCAGACTCTCCCTATGGCCAACCCAGCTCATTCCTCTCCATTCTCACATGAATATTTCTCTGGCTTGTGGTTCTGGCCAAAGCTGGATTATTTATAGCAGAAACACCAGAGCTCAAAGCATCCCGCTTACCTTTTGTTGTCAAGGTAACAACTTAGATTTTTCCCCTTCCGCTGAAAGGTCAGATTTCTTATGATATGAGTCACAAAGCTCAGGGGGATTTTTAAAATTGAGATAGCACTTTTTCAAAGACAAATTAAAAACTAAGACTTTATAAACATCCAGACAATTTAAAATGGAATTTAAACCACCAGGTGGTTTACAATAATTAATCCTGGTGCCTCCATGGTTGTGCTTTGAGGAAGTGTGGTTCAATCACCCCTCCACGGCCGGCACAGCTCTCCTCCAAGGATGGCAGCCCTCTCAGCTACTTATGGGATCGGTTCTTTGTCCACTAGAATTGCTATTTCTCCTCTGTGTAAGGTGCGACAGAGACTATTTAAAATATTTTTTTCTTTAAATTTCGTATTTACAAACTTCCAAAATGATGATGGCAAAGAATATTTTGAAGGGAAATTTTAAATCAATGATAATGATAGCATTTACCTGTGGCCTGAGAGTATTTTAAGCACATCTATTAACTAACCTAATTGTCAAAACAATACTCTAAGGTAGAGAATATTATCTCAAATCCTTATTTAGCCACAAGGAGGGTGAGAAGCAGATTGCGTAAACAACTCAGCCCAGGTCACAGGACACGCAAAGGCAGAGTTTGATCCAGACAGCTGAGTTAAGTCTGCACTTTTCAGACTTTGTAAGTGCGGGTCTCTACCTCAGAGAAGGGAGGCCCTAAGGTGACATTCTTCCCAGGTGGTAGGGAGGGGGGGCTGTGCTACCTCCCTTCCTCGGACCCAACAACTAGCGCCTCTCACCCCCCTCCAACACCCCACAAAGCCATCCATGGGCCTTTGTGTGAATTTTTCTTTTCCAAGCTGCATTCTCCTAATCACACACCTGGGGAAAGAAGAGGGTTGATAAAGTTCCAGAAACTCATCTCCTGGTTTCACCAAAATTCAACTTGATGTTGCAAATTTGAAAGTGCGCTGAATTCCATATGCTTTGAGTCCCAGCCATGGCAACAGCAACTCACTTTACTGATAATAGCCACCATTTATTGGGCACACACTCCGTGCCGGGGACTCTAAACAGATGACCTTTCCTCTTCACGACGTCCCAGTGAAAGGCTGGGAATGCAATTAGGAAGGGAGGAAGGGCGCAGGCAGTGAGGAAGCTGCCCACCGGAAGTGGAAGTCGCACGGCTGGGAAGGGGTAGACTCAGGATTAAAACTCATGCCTGCCTCGCTCCTAAGTCTAGTCTTCTTTCACAGCATGATTTCCTTACTTTAACAAATAATAAATCAGGGATATAAATAGTTCAATGCCTCCTCAAGCCAACCTTATTCAAAGACAGCTCTAAAAACAAGGTTTTGAAAATTTAGGTGCATAAAGTTAGGGCTTCATGAAACGGATTGGCTCCTTTGAACTGACCGTAAACAATAA